>NC_073745.1:104441470-104457061 GCF_029784135.1 Toxorhynchites rutilus septentrionalis
TATTACTATTACTATTACTATTACTATTACTATTACTATTACTATTACTATTACTATTACTATTACTATTACTATTACTATTACTATTACTATTACTATTACTATTACTATTACTATTACTATTACTATTACTATTACTATTACTATTACTATTACTATTACTATTACTATTACTATTACTATTACTATTACTATTACTATTACTATTACTATTACTATTACTATTACTATTACTATTACTATTACTATTACTATTACTATTACTATTACTATTACTATTACTATTACTATTACTATTACTATTACTATTACTATTACTATTACTATTACTATTACTATTACTATTACTATTACTATTACTATTACTATTACTATTACTATTACTATTACTATTACTATTACTATTACTATTACTATTACTATTACTATTACTATTACTATTACTATTACTATTACTATTACTATTACTATTACTATTACTATTACTATTACTATTACTATTACAATTACTATTACTATTACTATTACTATTACTATTACTATTACTATTACTATTACTATTACTATTACTATTACAATTACTATTACTATTACTATTACTATTACTATTACTATTACTATTACTATTACTATTACTATTACTATTACTATTACTATTACTATTACTATTACTATTACTATTACTATTACTATTACTATTACTATTACTATTACTATTACTATTACTATTACTATTACTATTACTATTACTATTACTATTACTATTACTATTACTATTACTATTACTATTACTATTACTATTACTATTACTATTACTATTACTATTACTATTACTATTACTATTACTATTACTATTACTATTACTATTACTATTACTATTACTATTACTATTACTATTACTATTACTATTACTATTACTATTATTATTACTATTACTATTACTATTACTATTACTATTACTATTACGCGGGCGTGACCTGTTTTCTGATTTGGCACCTTTAATGAAGGACGTTGTTCTACGTCAACAAATCGGTTCTAATGTTAAACAAAATTTTATTGTACGTATTAATTTTAAATGTTAATGGAAATCGCTTTTAAAATTATTTTGATTGAATTTTCATGAATATTCATTTTCATATATAAAGGGGCTAGCTGGTCACACAACAGTGGGGCTAATTGGCCATACGAATAGCACCGTTGTAGAAATTTCTCGTCAATAAATTAATTTGGAAAATCAGACATCACTAGATGCGAGACTAAGGAACCAATATTTATAATCTCGACATCTTTCGAGTTGCCAGAGCGGCTCTGGAGACTGCGACCAGAAAATTTAAATATTCTCCCGGGCCAGACGGTATTCCTCCTTTGTACTGAAGGCAGCTTTCGACCGTGTCGATCACAAAATCCTGATAGCAAGGTTGAACAAACTCGGTATTTCCTCCAGATTTACGATGTGTTTGAGCAAGTATCCAACAAATCGGAGGATGTGTGTCCAAATTGGACCTGCGCAGTCTGCAACTTTCTCCAATCCCTCAGAAGTGCCTCAAGGAAGCAACCTAGACCCATTGGTGTTCTCATTGTTCATCAACGAAATGTCCTTACGGCTTCCACCTGAATATTCTACGCGGATGACGTGAAAATTTATATAGTAATCAGGAACGCTCTTGATTGCCTTATGCTTCAGAATATGGTCGACCGTTCCCGCCCAAAATTTATTTTTCGTAATCAAATCCACGTTTTCTTACTAAGCGCACGTTCATGGGTCTAATCGCAGAACTGTTCATTGATTAATCCCTTTAAAATTATTTTTACTAAAGGATGTGTCACATCAAATTGCATCACAGAAAAAACGCTGTAGAAATTTAATTTTTAGGAATTATATCTTCAGCTTTCGCTTATAATCAGATAAGAGTGTATAGATCACGTTGGCCATGCTTCACTGTCAATTTTTCGTCAATTTGGAAAAATATCGTCGAACGAAAAAGAGCGTCGTGATTTAATCCTGTGCACTCATTTCGAGAATCCGGAGTTGTCACATCGGGACATCGGTAAGATGCTGGGAATCGTCCAATCCACGGTCAGCAGAGTACTAAAACGATACTTCGAGAACCTAACCATCGACCGGAAGGTGAAGAACTGCAAAAATGGATGCTCCGTCAGTGAGAAAGATCACAAGCGCGTAGTTAAGCAGTTTAGACGTGATCCGAGAAGTTCGGTCCGGGATGTCGCCAATAAGCTGAATTTGTCAAGTTCATTCGTCCAGCGGACCAAGCAGCGGGAGGGCCTGCGCATTGCCTGGTAATGGACGACGAAACCTACGTCAAAGCGGACTTTCGTCAGCTGCCGGGCCTGTTGTTCTTCTCCGCAGAGGACAAATTCAGCGTTCCGGAGGAGATTCGCAAGCAGAAACTATCCAAGTTTGCCAAAAAGTACATGGTGTGGCAAGCGATCTGCTCTTGCGGAAAGCGGAGCGCCCCCTTCGATGACCGGCTCGGTAAACGGGCAGGTTTACCTTAAGGAGTGCCTACAGAAGCGCTTACTACCACTATTGAAGCAGCACGAGGGCCCGACCATCTTCTGGCCGGATCTCGCTTCGTGCCACTATTCAAAGGACGTGTTGGAGTGGTACGAAGCCAACGGGGTCACCTTGTGCCAAAGGGAATGAACCCGCTCAACGCGCCGGAGCTTCGCCCAATAGAGAAATATTGGGCGATTATGAAGCAGGCCCTCCGGAAGAACCCAAAAGTTGTCAAATCGGAGGCGGACTTCAAGAGAAAATGGATTTCTGTTCAAAAAAACTACAACCTGACGTTGTACAGAACCTTATGGACGGATAAAAAGGAAGGTGCGAGCATACAGGCTTGGGCTCGAAGTATGAATAAAAAGAAAATGCCAAAAGTTGTTTAATAGTTTATATTTTACTGTCTAAAATTTTCAAAAGGATCGGTCTACTGGGCGAATTTCTACAGCGTTTTTTCCGTGATGCAATTTGATGTGACACACCCTTTATAAAATTTCAGTACTTCTACCAAAACTCGACATTATAATATCAGATTATTTCCAGACACAATTCTCGTGCAAGATATTTCATCCACTTGCAAATAACATGTTTCTCCGTTACATCGAATAAATTTTTGATACAGAAAATGTGATAGAATGAAGACAACCCTAAATCGGACAATTCCTTTTTCGGGTTTTGCTCTTATCAACACATTTGGCGATTCATTTTTATTTATATATACTCGACAACAAAATTAGAGGAGCAGAGTGCGAAGTCGGAAATTTTAAGTGATTTTTGACATGCTGTATCTTCGTGAAAAATAAACGCATATCGATGGGATGCACATCATTTTGAAGCTACATCTTTCAGGTATTAGAATATTTTACTTACATATTTTTATCTTGGTGTGTGTAGGTGTAGTAGGCAACAATATCGGGAAGAAATGAAAAATCGATTTTTTTTTCTTTTTTCAAGAATATTCTGTACCAACACAATTTTTTGCCAACCAACTTAACAGCAAATCCAATTAACCTCATCAATCAGCTTTTTTTTGGTTCCAAGAACGTTCTTATACAGAGATATTTCAGTTTGAATGAAACATTACCGCTTCGTCTTTAATGATGAATAATTCAATGAATAACCATCGCACCGCAAATCGGAAGGCAGTCTTGAAAACTCCAATAAATTCTGCACAAGGATATTTTGTTACTTGAAGACGAAAGTTACGAATCGTTCATTCTGAGAGTTGTGTATGATTTTATACTTCTGGTACGACTTCCGATTCAATGCTCCTTTAATTTATTCCAAACTTTGAAAAATCGGCTGAACGCATCAATATGAAACGTTCACAGATGTTTAGGAAATAAACTAGGCTAAAAATTTGCCTGCGAACATAAAAACTTACTGCGATATTTGCAGAACTACAGTGGATTTTGTAAAGCACTATGAAAATTCTGTTTTTGGCACTTTTTTGAAATTGATGCAAAAAATTTAAATAATTTTTTTTTTCGTCAAAGTAACAAAATATCCTTGTGCAGAATTTATTGGAGATTTCAAAACTGCCTTTCGATTTGCGGTACAAAGGTTGTTTATTGAAATATTCATCATCAAAGACCAAGGGGTAATTTTCATTCAAACTGAAATATCTCTGTGTGGAAAGGTCCTACAGGAACGTTCTCAGAACCAAAAAAAAGCTCAAAAAAAAGGTTAATTGGATTTGCTGTTCAGTTGGTTGGCAAAAAATTTTGTTAGTCCAGAATATTCTTTAAAAAAAAAAGGAAAATCTATTTTTCATTTCTTCCCGATATTGTTGCTCACCATACCTACACACACCAAAATAAAAATATGTACAAAAAATATTCTAATACCTGAAAGTTGTAGCTTCAAAATGATGTGCATCCCATCGATATGCGTTTATTTTTCACGTAGTTACAGCATGTCAAAAATCACTCAAAATTTCCGACTTCGCATTCTATTCCTCTAATTTTTTTGTCGAGTGTAGATAGAAGACGATATAGGCGTACGTTTTATCACATTAATTTCCGTTACCGCAAACATCAAATGGACTAACTTGATTGTCAATATGTAATTGTAGAACACATGCAATTGATTTTTATTTATTTTTCCCATTTTTCTTCAGAGTTTTCCGAGAATTTTCAATTGTCATGTTTGGTTGGAATATGTTTGGTTGAAATGTGTGCATTATTTTTATGGGACCCCCTCTTCTTTCCAGAGGAGGAAGGGTTGTCATACCATCATAGGAACATTTCACGTACCCAAAAACTCTCACATTCCAAATTTGGCTCCATTTGCTTGATTAGTTCTCGAGTTATGCATAAGTTTTAGTTTCATTTGTATGGCAGCCCCCCTCAGAAAGGTGGGAGGACTGTTGAACCACCTTAGATATATTTCTTGTCCCCTAAAATCTCCACATGCCAAATTTGGTTCCGTTTGCTTTATTAGTTCTTGAATTTTGCAGAAATGTATGCTTCATTTGTATGGCATTTGTCTTTCTCCCCCTCAGAGAGAGTGGAGGAGTGTCTGTTCACCATAGAAACGTTTCGTGTCCCCTAAAACCTTCGCATGCCAAATTTGGCTCCATTTGCTTGATTAGTTTCGAAATTTGTCTCCCCCTTAGAGAGGGGAGTGGAGTGTCTAACCACCGTTAAAACAATTATTGCACCCTAAAACCTCCACATGACAAATTTAATTTCATTAGCTTGATTAATTCTCGAGTTATGCTGAAATTTGTTTTTCATTTGTATGACAGCCCCCCCTTAGAGAGGAGGTGGAGTGTCTAGCCACCATAGAAACATTTATTACACCCTAAACCCTTTACATGTCAAATTTGACTCCATTTAGTTGTTTAGTTTTTGAGTAATGCAGAAATTTGTGTTTCATTTGAAAGCAATTTTGAAGCAATATTGAAACAAGTTTTTGGATCAAAAAGGAACAAGTATACATTTTATCTTTCGAATAAAGTGTTTATCATACCATTTCGTTCAGTTGTTTAGGAACTATTAACGCTCAAAATCTCGGTCTCCGGCGTAACGCTTTCGTTTTCGAAACTTTGATTTTACACCCCGGTATAAAAATGGAAGACGTAGTCCTACGCCAAAAATTCATACCAATTTTAGCAATTTAAAACTGCCTTCGGGCCGACTAATCTGATAGAGAATAATTTGCCCCATAAGCACTAATGTCGTATCTAGTTGTCGACACCGTACCGCTGTCATCGCGAATCGCTTACACGAACGAAGTTCGAGAAAAATAAAAGAAGAGAAAAATAGTTGTAAAGGGTGTGTCACATCAAATTGCATCACGGGAAAAACGCTGTAGAAATTCACCCAGTAGACCAATCCTTTTGAAAATTTTAGACAGTAAAATAAAAACTATTAAACAACTTTTGGCATTTTCTTTTTATTCATACTTCGAGCCCAAGCCCGTATGCTCGCACCTTCCTCTTTACCCCGTCCATAAGGTTCTGTACAACGTCAGGTTGTAGTTTTTTTTTTAACAGAAATCCATTTTCTCTTGAAGTCCGCCTCCGATTTGACAACTTTTGGGTTCTTCCGGAGGGCCTGCTTCATAATCGCCCAATATTTCTCTATTGGGCGAAGCTCCGGCGCGTTGGGCGGGTTCATTTCTTTTGGCACGAAGGTGACCCCGTTGGCTTCGTACCACTCCAACACGTCCTTTGAATAGTGGCACGAAGCGAGATCCAGCCAGAAGATGGTCGGGCCCTCGTGCTGCTTCAATAGTGGTAGTGAGCGCTTCTGTAGGCATTCCTTAAGGTAAACCTGCCCGTTTACCGTGCCGGTCATCACGAAGGGGGCGCTCCGCTTTCCGCAAGAGCAGATCGCTTGCCACACCATATACTTTTTGGCAAACTTGGATAGTTTCTGCTTGCGAATCTCCTCCGGAACGCTGAATTTGTCCTCTGCGGAGAAGAACAACAGGCCCGGCAGCTGACGAAAGTCCGCTTTGACGTAGGTTTCGTCGTCCATTACTAGGCAATGCGGCTTCGTCAGCATTTCGGTGTACAGTTTCCGGGCTCGCGTCTTCCCCACCATGTTTTGCCTTTCGTCGCGGTTAGGAGCCTTCTGAACCTTGTATGTACGCAGGCGAATGAACTTGACAAATTCAGCTTATTGGCGACATCCCGGACCGAACTTCTCGGATCACGTCTAAACTGCTTAACTACGCGCTTGTGATCTTTTTCACTGACGGAGCATCCATTTTTGCAGTTCTTCACCTTCCGGTCGATGGTTAGGTTCTCGAAGTATCGTTTTAGTACTCTGCTGACCGTGGATTGGACGATTCCCAGCATCTTACCGATGTCCCGATGTGACAATTGCCAGATTCTCGAAATGAGTGCGCAGGATTAATTCACGACGCTCTTTTTCGTTCGACGACATTTTTCCAAATTTACGAAAAATTGACAGTGAAGCATGGCCAACGTGATTTATACACTCTTATCTGATTATAAGCGAAAGCTGAAGATGTAATTCCTCAAAATTAAATTTCTACAGCGTTTTTTCCGTGATGCAATTTGATGTGACACACCCTTTATTCGAGCCGCTATAAGTGCAGATACTCATAAATTTCAAATTTAGTGTGAATTGTCCAAAACAAAAAATAAATCGTTATAACATTAAAATGGGTGATGTTAATAACAACTATTTGAGTAGGGAAGATAATGAATCGGATGGTTCTTCAATACAAATTACTGGCAGAAAGCTCGATAAAACCGGAAACGGATTTGTCTTTATTGGGATTCGTCATCACCGCAATGAAAGAATCGCAGCAAAAAAATCGGTTGGACGAAAAAAAGCCGTAATCCTGATTAATGGGACCGAAATGTCCAAAAGCATAACATAATGAACGGGGTAAGATACAGAGATAGAAATGAAGGTTTAATATCCGAAAAAAAACATTTTCAAATTCGTAATAAAAAAAATTGTTAAAAGACTGAATTTGAAATAATAATTGGCTTTCACTTGCCAAATCGATTACCTCCCCTAATCACGAAAAAATTGTAGTAATATTTTTTTTAATATAGTTTATATATCAGCAGTATTTACAGTATAAATATTTACAGTATAGTACAGTATTAATACCAAATACTCCAAGTTTGTTCCATCTTATACTTTCTATATACCGTCAGATCAAATATGCGTTTGCAATAACATATTCTACATCGTATTTTCGAATTTATAATTTGAAAAGAATTTTAAAAAACAACATATTATATTTTATCATTTTCCTCGGCTTCTTGTTTTATGGAGTTAATCGATTTGGCAATTGAAGCATCCATATATAGATGACTAATGTATTAGATGTAGTAGTGGTGTTTAGTATCAAATAATCATTCAGACCAAATGAGTGTCAGATGGTTGAAAGAAATAAATAAATACTTTAGTCTTTAGTCGCCACTTCAAATCAAAACGGGGGATTTCACGGGCTTAGATAATACTTGACATTTTTTCATTTTTAATTTTTTTTTTCATTTTCAAATAATGAACGACTTATAAGCGATCAAATTTTTTCATTATTTCTTACTTGTTCAGTTTTTATTTTTTTATTTACACGCCATACGTTCCTCTTAGATGTAGACTTACGTCAAAATTGAAGGAATAATACATCCTTCAGGCGAACCTTTAATTTGTCGATTATTGCTAAATATACAACAAAAGTCAATTCACCAATATTCGGACTTAATCCTTCTACAAGACTCACTACCAGCATTTATCATTCGATTATGCAACGATGAATAAACAAATACTCCGCGCTGTGTGTCACAATTATAACGGAGAGACGAAAAAAAAACTGAATAATTCAGCATTAGCCACCATTTGCGGTGACGATACTCTGCGCGCGCAAAAAAACGTCCAATCGTTCAAAGTTGAAGAACACACGTTTGAATATCAATATAGCGATTTTTCGGCTGCATTCTTCACAATGAATAATGACACTGCATGATATTGACAGCTGGTCAAGCCGGCTCGTAATAATCGGTTCTCCCGGCTGTCGGAAACGGATTCGCATCCACAGCATCGACAAACGGAGATTATTGGTTGCTATCCGGGAAATGGTATCAATCGTTTACCCACTCCTAATTTGAACGTATGCTCTCCGCAATAAATCGTTGTACTCAAGAGTTTAATTTAGACCAACATCTTTTTGGGTCAAATTCTGTCAGAGACCGCATTGGAGCGATTACATCGTTCCAAACATGAATGAAAGCATTCTCTAAAGAGGTTAATGGTCATAGCATTTATATCACCACCGAGTTGTGAGTTTGAATTTATTTCGCATTTTATTTAGACGACGATCATAAAAGGTAAATAGTAAGTTAAACGATGTCGTTTCCATCTTCACATACACTAAATATGAGATATCATATTACTGTCTGTCATAATACAGAAAAAATGAGCTATACTCCGTAAGTAGGTGAATTTAGTAGCAGTTGTATAAAGATTTTTTTAACGAAACGCTCGCGCATGTCTCAACATCACATGCTGTCTTCCATACGCACACTTCACATTTAAGTTTATGTGAATCCCGTTACAAATGACGCAATCCTTCTAGCAAAAACAAACCACAGCTGAAAAGTCCGCTCGTGTTCCATAAAGAGCGTCCCATCATTCTCACTTTCAACTCCAATGAATCATCATCCCCGTGGCAAAGCTCATCCACTCGTATACACAACATTAGAATACAACAACGCAACTGCCAATCCTCTCGATTCATCCGGCTCAGCTATTATGCCGCTCGGATTAGGCGAATCGACAGCAGCAGAGCCGCGCACATAGGAATCGATTCGTGGGCGTCACAAAGGGGTGAACTGTTAAGACGCTCATAAATACCACCACGAGGCGAATTGAAATGTAATGCATCCATTGCTCGCACAAAAGAGTACAACTTGAGCCGCGAAGTAATCACATAATCGCTCCGAACTTATCCGCTGATCCGCAGCATCGTTAGCATCGAAGAAATGTTCGACCCGACCCTCTTAAGCGTCTGTTTAGCGTATTTTTATGACTTGACAACCTGTCATAACAACAACTGTTCAGTTTCGATCGATTCTGTGCATTGTAATTCTTAGAGGGGCAAAGCGCTAAAATTCAATACTTTTCGAGAGCCGAATAGCGGGGCGAAAATACGAGTGCGAATGCGAATGAGTTATGCGTGCAGCAGACCCACTGCGCCGGTTCCGGTACCGGTTCCCTCCCGCTCGCGTGACTTTCGCGGCGCTTGCAATCATATGTTTACATTCATGTTGACAATGATGTGCAATTAAGAATCGCTTACTGTCAACACCCCGCGTTTGTTGCGCTCGGTCTTCACACAACAGCCCCACTCGAAGGTCGCTCCAAACGGCTGACCTTTTTGAAGAATGTTTTATGTAAGAGGGGTTCTCTCTATAGCATTTAACCAGAATTTGCGGGATCGCATTTGTTTAGTGTGCATTCTTGTTCCATCATTGTGCAATTAGGAAATTCAAGGGAACATCCACTATTTTGTGCGTTAAATGTAACGAGCCTTCACATTTTATATTTGATCCGTCATACCAGTAATACTTGCGGAAAAAAAATAAGCACTCTTAGGAATCAAAATACTGCCGGTTCTTCAAATGTTTAGCGGCGTTTGTGTTACTCACACAAGTTGTAGTGAGAGCCTTGGGATGGATTCCTGCTCCGGAGCATCTTTGAGTTTGCCATTCATGATACAACCTAGGTGTATTATTTGATAAGTACCCCTTGAGATTGTGCACGTAATGTTATCTTGAGCGAACGATGTTCCCTAGAAGCATCGCTGTTTTTTACCGTTTAAATCCTTCGTGAGGTTGTTCAGATTCCGTGACGGAGAAAAGTATGTCGTTTACATTTCGCACAGAAATATGGACAGCTGATACCACTGATGTCAATGACTTTCGAAGTGGCACATTCTACTTCACAGTTATACGTACGTTGTTTTCTCTTTTGTTAATAATAAGAATAGAACTTTATAAACTTGATAGTCATATACTTTTTTTATTTGATAAAACGATTATTGGCCTAACTGATTCCAAATAATCCAAAATTGGAATTTATGGATTTAATGAAATCTTGCCATCCATCTATATCAATTATTCAGAAATATAGCAGCAACAGTACGCACTGTGTTCTCGCAGTATGACCATCCATCCATGTACCACGCGAACAGTAAAAAATAAGTAAAAAAAACTTTTTAAGCTAAACGGTTTAATTGCGATCAAACATAATACTGTACCAAAAGCTAGAAAATAATTAGGCATGTAGCAGTTAGCAGTCAGCAAACCTCTCCTTCATTAGTCTAGGGCATTGATAAGACTAAAATACAATTAAATCGTTTAACTTAAAAAGTTTTTTTTACTTATTTTATTTTCTAGTTTTTAGTACATTATCGGTCAGTTCCTATTGGTCAAATTTCTATTAATGTGGGACAACCCTACAGACATACAAACGGCTCAAGCTAAATAACACCGTTTAATAAAATAATTTGCTATTTTGTGATCGTGGCCATCTTGGATTTGGATTTTTCATAAATATCTGTGTTCTACTAGTGAAGCCCTTTCATTTGATACCCATATTGATACAGTTTTGAAAAAAAATGTATATATGCCACCATTTTGTGGTGGCGACCATTTTGGATTTACATTTTTCATAAATAACTGCATTCTACTAGTCAAGCCCTTTCATTTGATACCCATATTGATGGGGTTTTGGAAAAACCCATATTGATAAGGTTTTGAGAAAATATGTAATCCGCCATTTTGTAGTGGCCGCCATCTTGGATTTTCAAGATCATGAAATACGCAGTTTTATAATGACTACAGAGATAAAGGTGTGCTCCAAATTTCAGACCAATTGGTCAACAGGAAAGGTTTCAAATTTCTATTACAGACAAACATGTTGCAAACCTACAAACATACAAACATACAAACAGATTACAGCGGGGTTGAATGCTTGTGCATGCGTGAAGATTCAAAACTTTGTGTATAATTAGGCGTCTGGTGTTGGAAATGGTCAATCTTTGTGATCAACGATTTACCTAAAGTTTTGTGGACTTCTTGACCCCTTCAAATCCTCGGTAAACAGTGTACGCACACTTATTGATAGACCACTCTTAACTCAATGATATTTATTTTCGAAATAATCTAGAATGAACTACGATGGCCAAGAGGTTTGTAAAATAAACACGCCCGGGCTTAATTTCTTTTTGACTGTAACTTCTTGTTTGTTACTTGTGGAAGACTAGATCAGCAAGCCCCACAGGGTCGATCCACCAGAGCTCACCGTCAACCAGTCTTCCGTGTTTCACCTAAAACACTGCGTACGAGATGAACAATGTTCACGCTGTTTTCGCAGTTTCGTGTTTGCATACAAACATTGTTTTTTCGCACCTGTGTTAAAAAATGTGACATTTTTGTATTCGTACTATGTTTGGACATACGATGTTTGATCCCAATGTTTCAAATGATGTACAGTTTCTCATGCGTTTTCACTAAGCAACGAAACACCCAGAAAATGGTTTACTAAAAAAGCTACCAAAGCTTTTGTAAACATTAGTAGACTTTACATATTTTCTGTAAATATTACCAACTGTATATAAAATGAATGTCAGATGCAATACACATCCCTTCCAAGGATTGGTACTTTGGTAACTTTGACGATTGACGAAAAAACAGCAGCATTCTTCCGATCGGCCCGGCCAAACCAATGGAGTAGCCACCCCAAGGCTCCGACTTGAATCCTATTGATAATTTATGGGTGATTTTGTACAAACAAAGTGGACAAACTGACGTTACGAACAAGCAAAACTTTACAGTTGGTTATCGGTGCCAAAGGGGGTTATATTGACTGTTAATTATTAGTTGTTATTTGTGTTTACTTTTTTTCATCAAACCATCAAGTGGACTTTTTTTAAGGTCAGACCCTAAAAGTACCCATTTAGGAACAAAAGTCATTTCATGTTTTTCTGAAAAATAAATCAACGAATGGCAAAATGGTCTACAGTCAACCCTCCTATAACGCGGTACTCTTATAGCGCGGTTCCTGTTCAACAACGTCCCATCAGCTTTTTTCGTGCACCCAATGCATGATTTAAACTGGATATGTTTATATTAGGTTGGGGAAAAAGTTATACATTATTTTCTCGTTGGCTGTCTTTAGTGATCAATATCTCGCGTAATATCTATCATACAATTTCAAATTCAGGCTCGTTGTAAAGGTGGCATTTCCCACTAAAAAAAAAAATTTTGTTTTTTGTTTGTTCCATTCAGTTGTGAGTTAAACGGTGTTAACAGTAGAGGTCAACAAAGAGAAAATTCGGTTTATTTTACATTTTTTGACGTAGGATTACGTCTTTCGGGAACATATTGGGGTACAAATTGAAAATCGAAAATTGAGTATATCGTGAAAATTGTCCAATTTCAAACGCTTATTGCTCAGTCATTTGATGATGGATTGATGAAATTTTTGCTTCAATCGATTTCGGCACTCCATAACAATTTTTCATATTGAAGAAAATAATATATGTCATGAAACTAACTATCGAACAATTGAAAAATCTCAACCCCTACCCTAACGGAAATACCAACTTCTGATTGGTCGAAATTGACGACGCATGCGGCGGGTCCCTAACAGAGAGATCAAAGCCAAGCTGCCTAGGGGAAATCGGCATTGCAAATACATAAAAGTAGGGGGAGCTTTTGCTCCCACCGAAATGTGTTCCCTAACAGAGACATCAAAACCAAGCTGCCTGGGGGAAATCGGCGTTGCAAATATATGCAAGTCGGGGACACTTTTGTATTGCAAGTAAGGTGAGTGATACGATTAATTCTAGCAAATAAAATTTAAATTTGGAACTTTAATGTTGGTTGCTTCGTTAAATTTCATATCAATGACCGATCGTGTATTGTGAAAAATTTAGCACAAGTGTAAGTGTAGAGCAAGGGGACGAATTATCCGTAAAGGAAGGAGAGGAGGGTATAAGGATATAGGGACAATCACACACGAGAACTTGATATGTGAAACGATTTACTGTCAACAAATGGACCGTTTGAAACTATTCAGAATTGAAACGTTTAGAATTGGCCAACAGAAGATTTGTTGTGTTCCATCAGGACAACGTAAGGCCACACAATGTGGAGGCGATCTGACGTAAGTGGTAACATCCATACCTCTCACGCAGAGATCACGAGTTCAATTCTCACTCCCGACATTCTTCCAAAAATGAAAGTAAAAGTGACGAATCAGCCGAAATGTATTGAAAGTAACTAAAATTGAGAAAAAAAAGACCACACAATTCCTAGAGCTTGATTGGGATGTTTTAATGCATCCACCATATAGCTCGGAACTGGCACCAAACGAGTATCTCGCAAATGGAAAATTTCAAGAGTGATAAGAAATTGGGATCAAGAGAAGATTATAAGAATCTATTGCTATGTTTTTTCGCTAATAAGGACCAAGACCTCTATGATAGAGACATTATGAAGCTACCTTTAGAATGGCAACAAATTCTCCGACAAAACGGTGTATTTGACCCAAATCGGACTATACGAAGCACATTAAAAATAGTTTTGAATTTCACCAAAAAATAATGGAATACTTTTTCCCCAATCTAATGAAAAATTTTAGTTTTGTTTTGACGTAGAACTACGTCTTTAATTTCTATATAGGTGGGTCACTCTACGAAAAGTGTAACGTTTATTAAGAGTTTTCAAATGCATATTACGCAGAATCGTTCTTAAAATATTTGTTATAAGATATACCATTAGACAGCAAATTTTTCCAGCAATTTTTTTGCCTGAGACGCCAACATTGGAAATAATAAAACAAGTGTACAATTGAACAAATAAAAGAGGTTCGTTAGTTTCGCTGAAAAACCAATACACTTATCGAATTTTACTCGCTAACTGGACTGCAAAACAGCAAAAGCAATACATCGAATTCAAGATAACATCTATTATTGATACATAACTGCTTTGCATCCCAGTTAACGTACGCCCTGTTATAGATAAGTCCAGTTAGGGAATGACTTCTGTATATGACGGGGTGATGAACATCATAAGCGAGTGTCTTCCGGGCTGCGGGCTGTACAGCGAAAAATGATATCAATACTAGGAGGATGGCAGCGATTATCGTGGTACGAATGATGTGATTTGTACTTATTCTGAGTTTCTTATAGTGCGGTTTCCATACAACGCGCTACGGATTAGCCTGGATTGTATGCAAAATCCGAGTTTCTTATAGCGCGGTTTCCATATAACGCGGTACGCACTCACCGCGTTATAGGAGGGTTGACTGTACTTGGGAACTTGGGATGGGAACACCGAAAAGTTTAAAAAAAAATTAATATTGGAACACTTTTAGAAGTGAATTAACAGCAAAGATTGAAGCTTCTTGAAAACAAAGAACGGAACGGAACACTTTAATTTCAAATGAGGATAGATTTTTTGGCGCCCATCAGTGTAGGCACTCGAATAATGATCAAAAGCATGACAATGGGCAGCAAAAACTCAGTCATGTTTTATTTTTTTAATTATCTAAAAAAGCGAAGTTCTACTTCTAGGAACATTACCGTTGAAAAGGGAGAAAAAGATTTGGGATGAAATTGCACAGGACTGTTGAGGTATTGGTTTGTCCGAATAGTTCTATCCAATTCAATATTTCGCAATCTTTCAGGTATCTTGAAAATTTCATCTTGACCTCAACTGATGGTACAATATCTGATTAGTGTGGCAAGTGGAATAGCAATAATACTTATTTTTCTTTTACATTTATGGCTACAGGCCGTTACCGACCCAGCGCCAGCGCCGAAACACTCCAAAACACTCGGTCCTAGGTTATTATTCTCCAATTGCTCCTAACCCCGGCAGATCAGGCATTCTCAACGACAGTATACATCCAACGCCTGCGGGGTTTGCCTCGAAGTCGACGGCCTCTTTCTGAATCTCTTCTGATTACCGTCTTCGCTGGTCGTTCACCCGCCATTCGCGCTACGTGGCCTGCACCATACAGTATTCTCCAACTTGTCGCCAGGTATTGATCGCAAGATCTTACGCC
>NC_073745.1:104457561-104564561 GCF_029784135.1 Toxorhynchites rutilus septentrionalis
GCTTTTCAAATCAAGCGAATGAGAATCAAACTTTGGACACCATTTATAAAAAAATCAAATTTTGGACAGATTGAATTCAAATTTCGGACACTTTATTTTGTAATTATTTGAACGAAAATTACATTACACTTGATTATATTTTATAGTCAACTGCGAAACACTTACCAAGCAATCACAGTAACCTGATAACGATGATGAGAACTGATGAAACACGAGAGAAATCGAGAGAAAAGAATATTGATGAAGGGGTAAATTCTACGTGCTCACGCTAAGTAAACGTCAAACACAAACGATAATGAGTGGATTTTGGATGGATTTTTTTCCTACTATGTAATAATCTGAACGTAATTCTCAAATGAAGTGATAGTGAAACCAAAAGATTACTCTGAAGAAGCAATAGTGATATTAATATTATAGTTATATAGGGCTGGGGAAAAAGAAATGTCGTATTTCTGATCGAAATATGACGCTTTATTAAACATACTTAAAATTATCCAATTTAAGTCAAATTCATTATCCCCCCCTTATAAATCCCCCCCTCCTTATTTGCAAAAATACTCAGACAGTCAGTTTTCGCAAGCCTCTTTTGAGGCCAACTTAGTATCACCAAGAGCGTTTTGCATGGACCGGAAGAGATGATAATCACTCGGAGCCAGGTCCGGACTATACGGTGGGTGCAATAGGACATCCCATCCGAGCTCCCGTAGCTTCTGGCGGGTCATCAAAGATGTGTGAGGCCGAGCGTTGTCCTGGCGGAAAACAACACCATTCCTATTGATAACTTCTGGCCGCTTCTGATCAATCGCCTGCTTCAAACGGTCAAGCTGCTCACAGTAGAGAACCGAGTTGAGGGTCTGGCCATAGTTGAGCAGCTCATAGTGGATGATTCCCTTCCAATCCCACCAAACACACAGCAAAACCTTCCTGGCCGTCAATTCGGGCTTGGCGATGGTTTGGGCCGGCTCACCGCGCTTCGATCACGACTTTTTTCGCTTTAGGTTGTCGTACATGATCCACTTTTTATCACAAGTCACAAGTCTTCTTCAAAAATGGATCGAGTTCATTCCGTTTCAGCAGTGCATCGCAGGCGTTGATTCGGTCTAAAAGATTTTTTTGCGTCAACTCGTGTGGCACCCATACATACAGCTTTTTTTGAAATCAAATCTTCTGCAAATGGTTCTAAACGGTTTTATGGTCTATAGCCAGTTCCTGGCCAATCGAGCGAGTACTCACATGCCGGTCTACTAGGATGATTTCAACGATTTTAACGGTTTCCACGACGTTTGGCCTACCAGTACGGGGTGTATCTTCGACAGCCACTACACCAGAACGAAATCGATCAAACCAACGCTGTGCTGTGCGAATCGTTACAGTATCAGGTCTATAAACTACACGAATTTTTTCGACCGCCTTCGTTGCAGTTTTACCTCGAAGGTAGTAAAAACGTAAAATATGGCGAATTTCTTGCTTGGTGGACTCCATCTTTGACGCGCTATAACTAGAGACTGAAAAGGACAATCACAACACTGTCAAAACGACACTTGTAGCACAGATTGTCGTCTTTAAAGAGCCATACTATACGACCCGATGCGATAAGTACAACACAAGATATGTTTAAGTGTTGCCATATATTGACAATATACGACATTTTGTTTCCCCAACCCAATATCATCAGTGCATCAAGCATTTCAAGATATTAGAACAAAGTGTCCGAAATATGATGTTGTCCGAAATATGATTCAGAACGGTAATCCAAATGGCAGCGAACCGTTCGTGGTGAATAATTCGCCCGAAATAAAATTATAATACGAGGGGTCGTATGCACATTGGCAATTGTGATCAAGAGTGGCAATCTTGAATTAATATAAAAACAGCAGATTGTGGGTGAATCTGACAGAAAATACCAATTTTTTTCCAGCTCGATTGATTCAATATCATTTGAAAGCTTGATGGAAATATTACGCTGCATACACTTGTAGAGTGGCTCCAATCATGCCTCTCATTCCGAATAAAAAAGTTTATTCATGTTATCTGGAAACTGAATTATAAAAACGGTAGTCTTGAGTAATGAATGCAGCCTACGTGCGCGATGTCAATCCAACATTCCAACAAATCCAAACCATCCCGACGATGTTATTCAAACATCAATTGAAGTAAAGCATTTTGCGATCCGAGAGATATATTACATAAACGTATGAACGGATGGTTGCTTGCAATGGGACGGATTCTGGGATCGTGATAGGGAAGCATAGGAACTGTTTCTGGGAAATGCTATTTATGTGGCACTGTTTGTAAACACTCAGATCGGTTTTTTTCTCTCCTTCTTCTATCTGTCTGTTTTGTCCAGAGATGTTTTCTGGTGAGGTTTGGCTTCGAATAACCTGTTGATTAAAAAACGGATGGTGGGCGGGCTGGAGTTGGAAACAGTTTTTCGAGCTTTCCATTCAGGATCCAACTCGGTTTGACGAGGGTTGGCAAGGTTCCCTGTGTTTCAATTTTCGTCGGCTGGATACCGACACGCGTGTACACGTGCCCCGAGAAGGGTTCAGTGACAGGCACAAATGTATATAATATATTCATATACGTATCATTAATGCGGCTGAAGTCTAACTTTGGATGAGGTATGCCCATTTTCGATCATATCTGAATATTCATTCAAGCTTCAAGAACATGACAAGTGAGTAAACATTTGTGCTTCTGCTTCTTTTATTGCAAATCAATTCGGAACCATCAGCTTGGTTCATGCGGTGGAATAGATGGACCTTTCTATAAATTGCTGTTTCTGATATTAGCCGAGGAGATCACTAAAGCTTGGTCCTCAAGAATATGACGATCTTGCTCGAGCTTAACGTATTCGTCACGTATGTCATTTTTATCAGCATTGTGAAGATTGAGCACGGAAAATGATGGGAGGTTGTGTCCGCATTGTTGACGTAGCACTTCGAAATTATTTTGCTCAATTGGCTTATATATACCTAAAGAAAAATAAAAATAAAGGAAATTTTAGGTTCGCAGCCCTGAAATTATCGCAGCCCTGGAATATTTTCGCAGCCCTGAATTTTCACAGCTTGTCCTCGCGAGGAACAGGTACACAAGCTGGCCATATGTCGCAATCTGTCTCCTTATGTCAATGCGCACACTGGACTGAGTATTCATAGGAGTATGTCTTTGATTTCTATATAGGGGTGTAACTCTACGAAAAATGTAACGATTTATTAAGAGTTTTCAAACGCATATTACTCAAAATGGTTATTGCGACATATGTGGTGTTATATATCATTAGACAGGAAATTTATCCAGATTTTTTTTTGCTTGAAACATGAACAGTGAATATAGTAAAAAAAGTTAACAATTTGACGATTTAACGCGTTAGCTCATAATGTGAGTTGATGCGTAAAATGAATCATTCTACATTTACCGATAATAGGCATTAATTTTATATTATATTGTATGTTGTCCAATTAATTTGTGCTCAATTCATGTTTTTATCGTGTATGTCTCACTACTAACAATTTGTGTAATTGTGGTCCAGGATGACATAATATCAAGTATGTTGTTTGGTTATGTGAAAATACAATAAATGAATTTAAATGGCTGCTGATCTAGAAGATCGAAAGTGTATACCCACGTAAAACGTAAAGGGCTATAAAACTATTACAAACAATGTTCCGGACAACGTGGTAACAAAGGAGATAATGCTATTTTTATCTATAATAAATTTTTGTAGTCATATATTGATTTGACTCAGGCTTATATTTATGTAGGTCTTAACTATTTAGACTTGTGTTTAAAAATGATACATTTTTGTCTTCTTCAGCATGATTTATATACACACCGTTTTGTTGCAAAATTTGTTGCCATTCTAAATGTCACTACCATAGAGATCTTGGTCTTTATTGGCGATAAACTCTAGTTGACAGTAGAAATCTCAATTTAGTATATTACACAAAATTAAAAATAAAAAAAAAATTTAAAAAAACTGTGGCAGTATCGACACCATACACACCAATCGCAATTTTAGCGGTCTCGCTTGCATTTTAGCATTTATAAAAGCAAAAGTGTTAAATGTGCCGAATTTTCTCTTTGTTGGTCTCCATTGTTAACACCTTGTAACTCAAAACTGAATGGAACAAACGAAAATCAGCTAAAGATTTTTTTTAGTGTGAAATGTCACCTATACAACGAGTCTATACCTGAAATTGTACGATCAATATTACGCGAGATATTGATCACTAAAGCCAGCTATCGAGAGAATAATGGATAACTTTTTCCCCAACCTAATATTTGTTTACCACCACCATTATTTCACATTTCTAATAAACATACATAAATTATGCCTCTCCGATACATTATTTGCTCGTTATTGACACGGTTCGCAATGAAGATCTCGTGCGTTGGTTGGAACGTTTTATTATTTCAAATCCACGGTGCATGATGTCTTGAAATGACTTGTTGGAAACTGTATGGGCTATTAACTACTATTTTTTCAGCATTTAAAAAAAACATTCCCTACATTTTATTCTTTAACCAACATTTTGTGGATCTTATGGTTTCTAAAGTGAGATTTTCCGACAAAAAGGTGAAAAAACTCAAAACTTCAAAAAAATTCTCACACAAAATCTATCAGACCTACAAAATTTTAGTCAGAGAATGAAATGTAGGGAATTATTTATGTTTTCATTAGACAGTATCAAGCAAATTTCTGAATAAAAAATATCGAAAAACAAATATTTTGAAAATTAAAATTGATTTTTCTCTTTTTGAAAACAATAGATATGAAAAGCCCATACAATTTCCAACAAGTCACCCATACATCGGAAGATGGGCTTTTTTACAGGGAAAAATTTTTTGAACAACAGTTTTTTCATGTTTTTCTTTGAAAAATTACTATTAATGTTTAATTCGTAACTTTTATATGTAGAAATTATCGCGATTTACATGCTCTGCTAACTTTTTCCTATTCAGAAACATGCCAAGAAAATGTTAAACACGATAATTTACACACAAAAATGTAACGACTGAAACATTATTGTTTCAGTACCAAAATGCCCTCTATTCCGGAAACTATAAAAGATAGAAAGGTGACGTCTTCGACGAAAGTTCATATTTTAATAAGATATGAAACTTTGTCGAATGCACTATATCGATATCTTGACTTTAAACAAAATTAGGATTAGTTGTAATTTTTTTCAAAGAAACCATGAAATAGTTGTTGTTAGAGAAACTTTCTCCCTGTGAAAGTGTCCATCTTCCGATGTATGGACGACTTGTTGGAAATTGTAAGGGCTATTTACATGATTTTTTTTGGAGAATTAAAAAAATGCGTTTTTGAGAAAAATGAATTTTAATTTTCGAAATACGAAATACGAAAATTAAAACAATTTCCTACAATTCATCCTTTGACTTCAATTTTGCAGGTATTATAGTTTTAGAGTTATAATTTTTTGTAAAAAATCAAGTTTTTTTTGGCTCTTTCGAAAAAGAAGTCTAATTCTTTTTTGGCATTGGCATTTTGGCATTTTTTTTTAATACTTCAAGTATGCAAAGTTGCTTAAAAGACCCATGTGTTCATACTCACAACGTTTCGCTCCTATCTGAGATGGTGCTGCCAACTCCTAAGACGAGTTGGCACGTAATTCGTCAGTAAAGAACATTGGCGATTTTGTCTTTTGAAAGTTTAGCGCCTGAACAAAAAAATTAAGTTCAAATGGCCAGTATGAAGTTATTTATTATATCCTGCGCAATATACTTCATTTCAAGCGAGCTCTTACATATCTCTGTAAAATGTAGTCATTTTTGAATAAATTTGGTTATAACTTTGTAGTACGAAGTTTTGTGTTAAAATGTTATGTACCACAGTGAAGCTTACCTTTTACCCTTTCTATGAAAAATAACCAGAGAATCATTTATTTGGCATTTTTCTTTTATTTAACGTCTTCATATTTCAGAATAAATTGACCAACTATCTTCACATATAGGGCATAACTATCAGATAATAGGCATGTTCTTTTTGATCAAATAATAAGCGTTTTTCCTTCATTATTAATTATTTAATTAAATCAAAACAAAAACATTTAACAAATATCATGTTGTCAAGTGAACAAAAAAAAAATAATGATAATTTCAAATTCTCATCTTTTCTATCTGAAAACTAGTCTTCCATGTAGCTGGCATCAGAGCCTGTTTCTTGCTTGCATTTGTTTTGACATATATGCTGTTCGCCCCAAAGTGTATTAAAATGTCCTCCAGGTATGCTACATTACTCGATGCATTATTCAATGTTAGCGTTTATTATATTTAATGAAAATTTTACAGCAAAAATACAAATACTGGGATTAGCAGTTAAACACATGCTTTCTATATTTGTTTACAGTTTGCGTAATGAAACGCGGCATACCTGAAAATTTCATATGCGTTGCTCTCAAACGAGCAATTTCTACAACGGTGCTATTCGCATGCCCAACTAGCCCCACCGTTGTGTGACCAACTAGCCACTCTATATATGAAAAACAATATTCATGAAAATTCAATAACAATAGTTTTAGAAACGGTTTCCATTAACATTTAAAACAAATACACATGTGTTGAAGAACTAGATTATAATAATTTTTTTATGCAGGCGTAACGTTCAATCGTGTTAGCCACTGAGTTTCACAGACGAAGTTAGAGCTCGAACACCGAATGAGAGACGTTAAAAAAATATAAACGGATATAACCGCAAAGTTTAATTTGAAAATTGTGGTTACAGCATTATAGCTGTTCTATTTTTGCCACGATTGAATTTTTCATACTCCCAGAAAAGAATACTTAACGAGAAAACTACTTTTCCGATTAACTCGAGTTTTCACGACAACTTCAGAAACATTGCGGTCGTGTATACAATTCAGTGATTTCTCACTTGCTAACAGTCAGCAGCATTATTATTACATATTACATTTATCTCAGTTGGACCGGGTACAATAAAATCTATAGATATGAACAGTGAAAAGGATAGAGATCTACAGCTAGAAGTCATTGATCTTCAATCATTTTTTTTCTCCAGCACGAAAAAGTCATGTCTATATGGAGCTAGCGTAGATTTATCGCGTAATAACGTGAGAAATTCTAAAATATGCCACCACAATGGCCGCTGCCGCTATGCGCTGTAGTTCCGTTTTCAGCCGACCTTTCTGAGTAGACGACTACGGTGGGAAAATATTTCGCTAAACACCCTCATTCGTCATTTTCAGTGGCCGCAGGTGTAATGTTTCAGGGAGTGGGGGGTGTTGTGATGATAAATCGCAACTAGCTTTTCACCCTCTTTCTAACTAAACATCGATATCGCGTGCCAGATCAACCCGACGCCATTACATTCTAATTAAACGTAATCAAACACAACGGATGAGAATCTGCCCCTCGAATCTAGATTTCACTTTCTTGGAAGAAGCGCTAGGTTCGTTCTCGGTTCGGTTGATTACAAACATCACCAGTGTTGACTGGTTGTGACTGCTGCGTTTGTTTGGGACAGCTTGCGTTTTATTACATTCGAATTTGAAGCGGTTAGAATCATTCCCATACAATTACCTGATATGCCAATAAACTTGGATTCGATCAGCATCAGTTGGGAGATATGATAACTCATAAAAACTGGTTGCCATCTTCAGTCAGTCGACTGGTTTGGCTGAGTGAGTCAGATGAACGTCGGTTGAGGTGCAAATGTCATCATTATTGATTTAGCGTTGCGTATACCGTGATCCTTAATCACGCTGATGGATGGGTGGATGGATGGTTAATGATGGGATGGGGCTGCCTGTGATGGACGCTGTTGACATTTCTGTCAATTGCGGGTTTTGTCAACAATTTCATTAGGATGGCATCAGATGGACACGACCAATCGATCAAGAGGGCGTGTCATTGGCACAACACTATTAGCGGCATTATATTGCGGTAAAGTTTGTGTAGATCATAGAGAGACGATCATATTTATAGCTTGGCGCTATCAATCATTCGCAATTCATGATTGCAATTATGTTCACGTATGTAATTTACAACCAATCGGTTCGCCTCATTCTCATGATCTGGAATTGACGTGGCGCCTCGTTCTCATGATCTGGACAATTAAAAGATACTTAACGTCCAACAATATACATTGAACACTCTTCACACCTAAAGTTTCCTCAAATTCTATTCGTCTTGTTAATTGTTGTAATTGATTCCGCCCAAGGTGGATAGAAGTTGTACGTTCTCCGAACTGCCAACATAATTGCGTATCCCGGCCATAGGGAGGGTGCTAGAGAATAATCATTGTTGCTTAGCACGTGTTTGTTTGTGTGTGTGTTTCTATGTGTGACTGCAATAGTTTTAAACTTGACCTTTATGTTTCCAGCTCCGGCTTCGGAGACGGGCAAGTTTCGGGCTGACATACAATTGTCTTTGATGGCTCCGTAACATTTTGCGCACATTCTCCGCGGACTTTGATGGATGGTATTGGCAGATAGGATGAGTTGCATGGTTTGCTTTCGGCGCGGGCATTGAATGGTTTTGTTGATGTTGCTAGAATCGAATTTAATAAGCGGATACGGGGTCGTTTACAGAACTCGATTATCACCCGGTCGAGGATATCGGTATCATGTTGGCAATAGGGTGACATCGGAGCGTGATTACCCTTTTGAAGCGCGTAATGGTGATGAGATTCCATTTTCAACCATTTTAACGCAGCTATTAAACGTTGTTGATAATAGTTTTCCCGGAGGACGGGTGAAGTGAAAGGATGCCATTTTGATTTTATTTTATGCTCTGCCTATCATGTGATTTGTTAACATTGACTTTTCTTATTTGTTTCAGATTCTATCGATACATTTCATTGTTGCACTGGCTCAGCAGGAAGTAATCCTTTCAATCGATGATCCCGATAAGACACAATACCACGAAGCCAATTTCAATACAAGTAAGTTCAGTCAGTATAATTAATGACTTACAATTTCTTAATACTACTCTAACGCTCCCCCGGTGAGAAATTGCAAGCCCCATCTTATTGACTGTGATAGGTGTTTTCTATAATCCAATTATTCGGATGCATTTAGAAGGTCACATTGACGGTGGTCTTCACAAGTTTTTGTCGATATCATTTCTTTTTTATTGATCTTACCTTTTTTAACGCCATTCGTAGAATATAGTATGCTGAAACCATGGTTATTTTGAGTCAATACAAAACGCCAAGCGCCAGTTATTCTTCGGATAAAAATCTACGATGTTTTTTTTTCTCCATGTGGCTTCCATTTTATATCTGATGCAGCGTATTCGATCAACTTTTAATTAACACGTTGAGCATCGACTGAGCAAAGGATTGACAATGAACTTTCCGCCTGGCCCGTGTCGGTCCCTGTGGATTGAAATGCATGCTGTAACTTTATCACTGTTGCTCCCAGTGACGAAGCTTTCCAGCGCACTACACAAATATTTCATGAACTTCTTGATTAATGTGAATCATGTAAACGGCTTACATGGATTCAATGAAAACAAGTAATCTTCCTGTAGTCCCTATTTGGCTTAAAAAAGGGTGGGTTATATCTATGATATAACCGCAGGGGTGATGTGGGACTACCGTTGTCTTATTAAGTACTAGCTGACCCGGCAAACTTCGTCCCGGCCAAAATTTTTGTTATCAATACTCTCAAACAATAACGTTTTCTTACTATGAGCAAGTTCATGGGTCCAATCGCAGAACTGTTCATTGATTGATCTTCTAATCGACCCCGTTGAATTTACCTTTTACTATTAAATTCCTAGTATTTCTAACAAAACTCATCATTGTAATATCAGATTATTTTCAGAAACAATTCTCGTTCAAGATTTTTCAACCACTTGCAAATAACATAGAATAAATTTTTTATACAGAAAATATGATAGACTAATGACAGCCCTAAATCGGAAAATTCTTTCTTCGAGTTCTGCTTTCATCAACACATTCGGCGATACTTTTTTATTGATATAGATAGAAAAAGATATAGAAGTGCGTTTCATCACATTAAAATTCAGTTCCAGTTTCGAACAAAGATCAATTTCGCTAGCGCAAACATCAAATGGACTAACAACACTTGTCACTATGTAATTGTAGAACATATGGGAATTAAATTACCGAATTTTCCCTTTTTCCTCCAGAGTTTTCCGAAAAAATTCAATTGTCATGTTTGGTTGGAATATTTTTGGTTGAAATATGTGTAATATTTTTATGGGGGTCCTTTCCATTCCAGCGGCGAGAGGAGTGTCATATCATCATAGAAACATTTCTCATACCCAAAAACCCTCACATCTCAAATTGTGCTTGATTAGTTCTCGACTTATACAGATGTTTGAGTTTCATTTGTATGGCAGCCCCTCTTAAGAGAGGGGGGAGGAGTATCTAACAACCGTAAAAACATTTATCGATCCCTGAAACCTCCACATGCTAAATTTGGTTTCATTTGCTTGATTAATTCCAGAGTAATGTAGAAATTTGTGTTTCATTTGTATGGCAGCCCCCCCTTAGAGAGGGGGGTGGAGAGCCTAACCATAATTTTTTATTTTTTTATTTTATTGATCTCCAAAAACTTAAGACATACGTCTTTTGTGTTGAAGTGCCGCTGGTAAGACTAAGTGATCCATTACATTTCGTATTATATAAAATTCCATAGTCACAAAAATATTGCAATATGCCTAATTTGGGTTCATTTGCTTGAATAATTCTCGAGTAATGCAGAAATTTGTGTTTCATTTGTATGGCAGCCCCTTTTAGAGAGGAGGTGGAGAGCCTAACCATCATAGAAACATTTATTGCCCCCTAAAACCTCAATATGCCTAATTTGGTTTCATTTGCTTGATTAATTCCCGAGTAATGTAGAAATTTGTGTTTCATTTGTATGGCAGCCCCCCCCCTTAGAGAGGGGGTAGGGGTCTCAAACTATCACGAAAACCTTCCCCGGCCCCAAAAACCCCTACATACAAATTTTCTTGTTGATCGGTTCAGTAGTTTCCGAGTCCATAAGAATCAGACAGACAGACAGACAGACAGAAATCCATTTGATTTTTTTTTCGTTTAACAGGTGTTGAAGAATTCCTAACTTCATTAAGAACTCCTAAATAGTCTAACTTTAACCCGAAAATGTTGCTATTAGGTAATTTGAATTTCTTCTAAGTAGTTGAAATGATTTCCCAATCAAGCGTTTAACTCTATGCGGTCGGAATTAATTTCCCTTGAAAAAGGTCCTCTCATCTTTCGACACTAATAATATTTTGTTTATACCAACTACCGTTATGAATAATATCGTAGCAACTTTGTATTGATTCTTGAACAAGATCACTAGACATTGAAATTGATTTGGAAAAAGTTTAAACTATGCCATGGTTGAATAAAGTATTTAGTATAATTCCTAGCCATGGTGGCTGAGAGCAGACCAACGATCGCAAAGGGTTAAAGATGCTCCCATTCCAGGTATGTACGGTGGTCAATGTGCTGTCTTGTCCGTGTCCGTATATTTTTTTATGCAGCAACATGCGAAATTATGATTTTTTGTTATTTTCTTCAAAGGTTTCAGGAGTCTAACGCATTGCTCTACAAAGCCCCACTGTTGTTTCGTCAAATTAGTAATTGTTATTTATTTTACTAGCCGTTCATGACAGTTTTGATCAGATTATCATCCATGAAATCAGTTCAAAATTTTTTAATCTTAAATTTAAAATAAATGATTGCTGTATTTTGCTTATTTCTTATTTATATTCGTAGTACTTAAGATAGCCGTACACTGTTTGTGCGGAGTTTAAACATTTGACACTTTTTGACAGATAAAGTTTGATGCAAAAACTGCTTTGTTTGTCACCCTTTAATTATCAACAGTGACAAACAAGGTCAAACATCGAGTATGAAAAAAATGACTGAAATGTTCAACATAACGTAACCGTATAATAACAGGTTTGACAAACAGATCGAAAATATGTTCAGATGAACCAGAACCAAATATTTTCTTTTCGTTTTTCTTATTTCTTTCTTGAAAACAAGCAGTATGGCGTCGTGCACAAATTACGTAACGCTAAAAATCTGGAATTTGGACTACCTCCCCCCCCCCTATTTCCTAATTTCCTATCTCTAATACACAGAAAGTAACACAACCTCGAATACCCAGTCCCCCCCCCCTTATCGCGTTACGTTATTTGTGCACGGCGCCTATCTTCCAGTATCTTATTCGCAAACAAAGAGCCTATCTATCCGTTTCATCACTAGTATTCAATGCTCTCAAACCACAAAACTGATACTGAGTTACATAAAAAATACGTATGCGCCATACATGACCGACAGCTGTTTAACATGAAATTTTATGTTTCCCATGTTTTGGTTCGCCTTTATTTCGTTAGAATTCGATACCAAGCCGCACCATCAAAATTTCCTAATTTTTTTCACCTTTTCAATCGATCCAACCTGACGATCCATCCGCATCGGACGGGATGCCGTCACTGGATTACTCCGTGTCACATCAATCAACACCTCTGTTTACCTGCTGTTAGTCCGTTTGAGTTATCACCCCATTCAAGTGCATCGCGAACTTCTTCATTCTTGTTTGCCCGTAATGAGGGAAATAAATCTCACGCCGTGCGCCCCGGTCTGTGGAAGCAGCAGAGGACCATCTCCGTCGTCGGTTTTGCCGTATTCCACATGCTGATGGGAACGGCATACGATATAGTAGACGAAAGAGGGCGTAGGAAGCAATTCAATTATGTGCTTTTTTCCTCCCTATTTGTTCGGTTCTTCAGCTGAATGGTAAGTAAATAGCCGGTTGCGATTAGTTCGACAAAGGGAGGCTCCCCGGTAATCGTTATCATCGTTCTCGTTGTCGTCGTCGAATGTCAGCTGTCGGAGTGGGGTTGGGGCTTATTAAATTTGCAATCGATTCAGCCCATTGGTGACGATAGGAGGTACCAGATAGTTCTGGTGCGGTACGACGTTCGAAGCTTGATTTTGTTTCGTAAAATTTCGGGAATAAGCTGTATGAATCCCACGAGGTGGGAAAAGTTGAGAGATTATGGAAAATTATAGAATGCATATCAACCAAAGCATAAATAATCCGTTATGGAGAAGAACAGAGAACAACAAACAACCTCGTCTGATGGAATGAAATAAGTTAAAAATGTGGATCATTAAAAAAAATTGTGCTACAGAATTACAGAATTCTTGTTAAGGTGCTCTAATGTAAACATCATACAGAGATTGAAGATTGGGAAAGTGAGAGAAGTCAACGTCGGAGATTAGTGCCAAATCACAAAACAGATCACGTTTTTATGAAATAAAGCCAACGTTAATAACTATTTTTGTCGCGAACAAATCGTTTATTCTTACAGGCTCAGTCATATAAATTTTATAAAGTCAAATTCTAAATCTATTTTAACTCTAAAGTATATTTACAATTTGCTTATGTTCATTGGAATAAAATTATTGAAAATAATGATGGCGGAATATTAGGGAATGATGCATATGATGAAACGACTCACTGTGGATAATGGAAATCCGATGTGCCCCACGATTTTATTTTAGACAATTTTTTTAATGACAGCAGAGATGAAGGTTTGTTCCAAATTTCAGATCAATAAATCAAAAGGAACGGCGTCAAATTTTTACACACAAACATACATACAAACAGTTCTAGTTGAATGAAACCGTTTAAAAAAGTAATTGACTATATAGTTACAGCAGCCATCTTTGATTTGAATTTTCCTAAATAGTTGTGATCTACTGGTCCAAACCCTTCACTTGATACCCATTTTGATGTGGTTTGTTTTGAGAAAATATGTAATCCACCATTTTGTGGTGGCAGCCTTCTTGGATTTGCAATTTTTTTATAAATAACTGTGTTCTGCAAGTCAATCCCTTTCCTTTGATACTCATATTGATGGGGTTTTGAGAAAATATGTAATCCGCCATTTTAGCGGCCATTTTGGATTTACATTTCTCACAAATAACTGTGTTCTACTAGTTTGATACCCATATTAATTGGGTTTTGGAAAAAATTTTGGATTTGCATTACTCTGTTCTACTAGTTAAGTTATTTTATTTGATACACATAATGATTGGGTTTTGAGAAAATATGTAATCTGCCATTTTGTTATGGCGGCCATTTTGGATTTGAATTCCTCCTGAATAACTGTGTTCTACTGGTCAATCCCTTTCATTTGATACCCATATTGATGGGGTTTGGGGAAAACCCATATTGATGGGGTTTTGAGAAAATATGTAACCACCATTTTGTAGCGGCCACCATCTTGGATTTTTAAAATCATGAAATACGCAGTTTTAAATGACTGCCGAAATAAAGGTGTGTTCCAAATTTCAGATCAATCGGTCGACAGGAAGGGGTTCAAATTTCTGTTAATGTGGTAAGGCGCTACAGACAAACATGTTACAAACATACAAACATACAAACATACAAACATACAAACATACAAACATACAAACATACAAACATACAAACATACAAACATACAAACATACAAACATACAAACATACAAACATACAAACATACAAACATACAAACATACAAACATACAAACATACAAACATACAAACATACAAACATACAAACATACAAACATACAAACATACAAACATACAAACATACAAACATACAAACATACAAACATACAAACATACAAACATACAAACATACAAACATACAAACATACAAACATACAAACATACAAACATACAAACATACAAACATACAAACATACAAACATACAAACATACAAACATACAAACATACAAACATACAAACATACAAACATACAAACATACAAACATACAAACATACAAACATACAAACATACAAACATACAAACATACAAACATACAAACATACAAACATACAAACATACAAACATACAAACATACAAACATACAAACATACAAACATACAAACATACAAACATACAAACATACAAACATACAAACATACAAACATACAAACATACAAACATACAAACATACAAACATACAAACATACAAACATACAAACATACAAACATACAAACATACAAACATACAAACATACAAACATACAAACATACAAACATACATACATACAAACATACAAACATACAAACATACATACATACAAACATACAAACATACAAACATACAAACATACAAACATACAAACATACAAACATACAAACATACAAACATACAAACATACAAACATACAAACATACAAACATACAAACATACAAACATACAAACATACAAACATACAAACATACAAACATACAAACATACAAACATACAAACATACAAACATACAAACATACAAACATACAAACATACAAACATACAAACATACTTCAATGAATATATTTTGAAATAATCCTGTTTCACATTTTTTCCAAAAACGTTTATTAATCGTTAAAAACGTTTATTAAAGTTTATTAGAAATTGATTTTTTTCCAAAAACGTTTATAAATCAATTATTTATTATCTTACGTTTACAGAGTCAAATTTCACCTTAAAATATAACTTGCTTTCTATATAAGAAGACTAACAATTTAATAATAACTAAATCTAACACTAGATTGATTGGACAGAATTAGGATTTAGGACTAGGATGGAGTGACTGGGGTAGTTTGGTTTTTCATCAAGAAATTGAGCATTAAGAATTCAATGAAACTCAGATTTTCACTATGATACTTAGAACTTTTTATCTCGCTTTAATCTGAGACGAACCAGCCCAGGAGGCTGAAAGTCTCAAAAATAAAGAATAAAAAAATATATATCTCGCTTTAAATATTATGCCATTGTTACTCATTAAAAGACTTACTGACCCCATAAAATGAATGTCACTGTATGCGTTTATCTTTACGACATTTAACCTTTACACTTGTTGACAAGGCATGAAACCCTGATTTCAAATTGTTTGTTAGCATTTTTTTGCAGGATTATCTCCCTACCTCGCATAAATGATGACTTCCTGATTGATTTTCACCTGAATCCATTTTAATGCTGATTGAACCAGAATGAAACATCGTGCAAGGGTTATTATACATCCACCCAAAGGCCTTCTGTCCGGTCCGAAATGCGAGAAGGGAAACAACCGATTGTTTGCGTCCTTGTGAATTGAGCGACAAAATCGAGAACTATTAGATCATTCAACTTCTGATAGCTGATGTCGTTCGTAGCAACAAAGGTGCGGGATGAGGGTTGGCAGAAGCTAACAAACATATAGGTACACTCGTTCGCTCGTGATCCTCTTGCTCTATTTGTTTGCGACCCTTTGAATAATTTAACAGCAGCAGCATGTGAGGACCAGCTTAATGGCTTTAAACTTCCTCGCCGGAGAGTGCACATAACTAACCGAAACGAGAAACCGAGAAGTTACAGTCTGCTCGTTTGCTATTTTGCTTATCAGGAACCCCCTTTCAAGTGGTTATCTATTGCCAGTGAACGAAATGTGCCGTTGCAACTATGGAGAGCTTCGTCTTGCAGTGGAGCCGGAGGAAGGATTAAACTTCGAGTTGGGTTTGTTTTTTTCTACCCTGTGCATGGGAACGGGATGCAATGCAAATGCTTGAAATAACGATGCGAATGTAGTGCTGGCTATTTTCTCGAAGTATTGTTTGGAATCGATGGTATGTTGATTAATGCGATAATAGTTGACTGTTGAGATGAATGCCTTGTTGCGTTGGTAGTCAATGTGTAAAATGTGTATAATCTGTGTGACATTCCTTTCTTTTGACGTAGGACTACGTCTAACCGGAAGGTATAGGGGGTGAAATGGAAATCTAGGCACTGAACAAGTAGGAAAAAATGCAAGATTTGGAACGCTTATAACTCGAGCATTTCTCAATAGATCGCAAAGGTTTTTGCATCAATTGATAGGAAATATATCTACGCATCTATCATAACGAATAACATTTCATTTTTCTTGAGATAAATAATTGAATAATTGTGAAATATCAAGCATTGTCAAAATGCACTATGTGCCCATTTTTGATTGGTCCATTTTGTGCTCCTCAAATCGTACCGACCAAAACGGGCAACCAGAGCAGCAGCGAAATAGAATGAAGCACGATTGGAAAGGAAAAAGAAAAAAATGAACGAAACATTGGTCGCAGTCTCACACATGCGTAATTCTCGAGCCAGCCAGTCAGCTTAAAAATCCCCGCTCCGCTGCCGTAACGATCATTCTCATTCAAACCGTACACCACATCGGTTCGCATCACAACACATCAACAAACCAACCCAAGCAGCCATGTCTGGACATGGTAAAGGAGGAAAAGTGAAGGGAAAGGCAAAATCCCGCTCGAACCGTGTTGATCTGGAGTTCCCCGCAAGGGTAGCTAGGCCGAGCGCGTTAGTACCAGTGCACCAGTCCACCTAGCCGGCGTTATATAGTTTCGGCCGCCGAAGTGATCGAGTTAGCTGGCAAAGCTGCTCGCGACGATAAGAAAACCCGCATTCGGAACAGAACACATTCGGTTCGGTGGACATCAAGACAACAGGCAGTTGCAGCGAGTGGCGAGTGGCAAACGCAATCGCAAAACGGCATCAACTGCTTTGGTGGCAAATCCAGAACAAGGCAGCATCGAGGGCGTTCGAAATGGTTTTTTTCAAAACCACGAGTACTAAGTTTTCTAAATTGGAACCATTCCATAAAACAAGGCGCTTTTCAGGGCCATTAAACCTTTCAAAAAAGAGTTTACGAAATACAGTTCAATGCTTTCTAAAACATTATCCAAAATAATAATAAAACACAAATTGATTTTTTCATAATTTGTTTGCCAGGATCTGATGAGTATGTGAATTTGGCAGTTGTTCTGAGCTTATTAATAGTTGGGGACTGTCCAGATTATTCAATTTTCACCAATTCTTAAATTGTTTCCAGATTGAAAGTACAGTAATTTACAATTAGTTCGACATTTAGCTAATTGGATGGACATGTAATGCGACTTATTTAGTTGGACATTTTTGTAAACATAGAGATCCAAATTATGACCCCACATTGAAAGTCGACACTGTACCACTGTCATCACAAATGTTCAATTACAGGTTAAAATCGCCTCCAATGCGACACTGAGTGGCGCTTCGGCACGTCGCATTGAATGTAATTTACTGTACAACATGTCACAAAGCTGGATGGGAAGAAATTTTCCAATTGTGAAAGCTGTGGCGAGTGGCAACAAATCGCTAAACAGGAAGGTTTAGCCGAACAAGATGGGGATATCGAGTGACAAGAAAACAATAAACTCTTTAGATTGAAGATAATTTTGTGATCCTGAAAAGGACCCTTTTTAGCCTGCATGTGAATCCAACGAGCGAACAAATCGTAATGAATGTATTTTTTTGCCATTGCTCCCTTTTAACGCTCATTCGTTCGTCTCGTTGGACTCGCCCCTCTGGCTGAGTCTGCCGATTTGTCTCTATCCTGTGAGTGTGTACCGCTAGAGTATAAAACACGCGGACCCCAAAAAAATATCTTATTTTCTTTCAAACCGTAAACCCGTGTGGTTGTACGGCATCGGCATCGTGGACGTAACGGACGTAAGGAGGACAAGTTAAGGGAAAGGCAAAGTCTCACTCGAACCGTGCAGGTCTCCAGTTCCCTGTTGGTCGCATTCACTGATTGCTCCGCAAGGGTAACTAGACCGAACGGATTGGTACCGGAGCACCAGTATACCTAACAGCGATTATAGAGTTTCGGCCGTCGGAGTGCTCGAGTTGGCTTGCAAAGCTGCTCACGACAATCAGAAAACCCGCATCAAGAACAGAGCAGCTTCGGTTCGGCGCTCATCAAGGCAACAATTAGTTTCAGTGAGTGGCAAAGTATTTCTCCGGCACGTCACATTAAATGTAATTTACTGAACAACATGTCACAAGCTGGATGGGAAGAAATTTTCCAACTGTGAAAGCTGTGGCGAGTGGCAAACGCAATAGCTAAACAGGAAGGTTTAACCGAACAAGATGGGAATATCGAGTGATAACAAAAACACAACACCAAAGGTTCTTTTCAGAACCATCAACATATTCATAAAGAGTAAACAGTAAACTAATCCATTTTTCAGGTAGATAGGTAGGTATTTGTGGTATTCTAGATTTAGAGTGTAATTGGTATGACAGCACGAGCGTGTTGATTATTACATTTAGAGAGAAATGGATTTCGGTTTTTGAACAATTGATAGTGTTGTGTGTTGTTGATAGTGGGAATATCACATTGGCGATCCTGCCATACTAGATTCGTTAGATAGGAGAATGATTTTATTCAAATTCTCAGATTGTTTGGACGGGGAAACAGATGAAAACAATGAGTTAGAAATCGAGGTGGAATAGTAGAAGAAGTATATCAGTATTGGTAAGCAAAATGTGATGGCGTCATTGTGAATATGGAAGAAACAGACACAAGTATTGACGTTGCGATATGAAAGGTGGTTATGGCAGTGCATGCGATATCGCTCGTTACTCCACTATCTCCATTACCTTCATTTCCAGTGTTTCGAAATGAAACTGACGAGAAGGGATGCCAGAAAAATGATTTTACTGAGATCAAAACAGTTGAGTCGGGTCAAGCCCAAGGCCAACTTTTTCTAAAAGTTTTGAGTAAAGTATAGCTCTAGGCCGAAACAGTTAGGTCGGGTTAAGCCCAAGGCCAACTTATGCAGAAAAGTTATACATCGAGTTTCGGTTACAGTTGAGTCGGGTCAAGCCCAAGGCCAACTTGTACTAAAAGTTTTGAGTCGAGTATAGCTCTATGCCAAAACAGTTGAGTCGGGTTGAGCCCAAGACCAACTTGTACAGAAAAATTATACATCGTGTTTCGGTTACAGTTGAGTCGGGTCAAGCCCAAGGCCAACTTGTTTACAACAAAACAGCTGAGTCAGGTAATGCACAATACAAGTGAATGGATAACAAGTACAAGTGAATGGATAAAAGAAATGAACAAACATTAAAAATAAATTAATTGAAATAATTATATAATTACAGAAAACAGCCACACTGCCGCTCATGAAATGAAACAAAAGAAAATAAGCAGCGTTGACGTTCAACCTAATTTCATAATTGCTTGCACTGAAACCAGTCGCAGTTTGCGAACGCGAATATTTACAATATTTAATGTTAATTTTATGTAAATATGAGCGGATTTTGGCGGGTGAGTGATATTTCGTCTTCGGGGGAATCAAGTGAAGAACTGGAAAGTGTTGAGAATGGAGAAAGGCCCGGAATCACTTTAGTGGAGATCGGTATATTGCGTAGAGTTTAGGAAGAAACAAAAGTGATAGAGCTTAAGCAAGGAAAATCGGCATCAAAAGTGCTATCGGGTTCGTGGCGGTTCAAGCCTTTTTAAGAGAATTCGCCCCTCAATGTACACAGAGCGGAATCAGAGCAACGTTCAAACGCTGATCAGATGTTCTGCATGGGAGATCACGACAAAACTTTAAGATGAGCGATATAGTTAAGAATGATTTGGAACGGATTTCGGCGAATGGTAACAACTTTTATTATATTCGGATAGAAGTTAACGAGAGAAATCAAGAAATCAATAATTTAAAAAAATGATTTTTTTAAAAAAAAAACATGCGAGCGAAGTTTTTTTTTTCTCTATGTTTACCCTCATTTTTATTCAAACAGCGCGGGAAGAAGTTCCTGAGTCAACATAAAGATATCGCAGTCATTTTAACAACACATGAATCACTAAATAAGGATCCTAAGAAGTTCTGTTCGTCTGAAGGTGCATTACCAGATAACGGAGAATCAATCACGAAGCGCCTTGACACGTAGCAGATCAGAAAACCCCAGAGATTCTTTAATACGATCGATCAAGTTGATGAATGAATAAGGTTTCTTGTACAGTGTTTTCTGGTATCGTTATTTTTAATGTGAGGGGAGGATGTGGTATTCTAGATTTAGAGTGTAATTGGTATGACAGCACGAGCGTGTTGATTATTACATTTAGAGAGAAATGGATTTCGGTTTTTGAACAATTGATAGTGTTGTGTGTTGTTGATAGTGGGAATATCACAGTATTCACGTAGGAGAAGAAAATAAAACAATATATTTAAAATATATATTTAACAAAAGCTGTCCCCTTTGTATAGTCCTACGTCACTCCGGTTATGTCCCCGACATTACCCATCCGTCTTTTTTTTTTTTTTTTATTTAAATCGTTTATTTTTACAGGCTCAGTTACATAGGTTTAAAGGAGCCGAACTCCTTACTGTATTGTTACTAGTATATAAACATTTTTCCTTAATTCTAATGTTAATAATATAGGAAACCGATTACTCGCGGTCGACTCGAGTTTAGAAGGGTGACATATTTTCTTCAGGAAAAGGAGGGGATATGAGGATATATTGACAATGATCACACTCACACTCTCAATCACACTCATCACACTCAATTCTTAAACCTATCTTATATCTAATATGTATTTACATTTCATCTTATTCTTAAGAAGGGATCCGATCTCTCACAAAGGAAAAGGAAAAGGAAAAACTAAGGGTATAAGGACAATCACACACGAAGATCGATAGCTTTAAGGAATACATATATTTGGGACATGTAATCAAGGTCTAACCGAGCTAACACGTCTCTCACCGGCATCATGGGCTGCCTTCCTCGGGCCCGAAGGGTGACTACTAAATTCGATCTGGCGACAAGATACAGCTCGCACGACCAAACAACGTGCTCGATGTCGTGGTAACCTTGGCCACAAACACAAAGATTGTTGTCGGCAAGATTAATACGAAAGAGTAGCGCATCTAACGAACAGTTATTGGACATGAGTCGGGAGAAGGTGCGAATAAAGTCCCGACTCAAGTCCAGACTTTTGAACCATGGTTTGAGGCTAACCTTAGGGATAATCGAGTGGAGCCACCGGCCCAATTCATCTTCGTTCCATTTGCGTTGCCAGTTAACTGTGGTATTTTTGCGGACTAAAGAATAAAATTCATTGAAGGCGATTTGACGCTGATAAATATCGCCTTCAATTGCACCTACCTTTGCTAATGAGTCAGCCCTCTCATTACCCGGAATTGAGCAATGTGAAGGGACCCAGACAAAGGTAATGACATAACAGCGTCTGGATAAAGCACTCAAAATTTCTCGTATTCTCTCAAGGAAGTACGGCGAGTGCTTTTCCGGCCTCACTGAACGGATAGCTTCGACAGAGCTAAGACTATCCGTTACAATGTAATAGTGTTCAACAGGTCGTGAGGCGACGCTGTCCAGCGCCCAGTGTATCGCTGCCAATTCAGCAATATACACTGAGCAAGGATTCTGAAGACTGTGTGAGGTGCTAAAAAATTCGTTGAACACTCCAAATCCTGTGGACTCATTCATAGAGGACCCATCAGTAAAGTACATATTATCATACATTCCTTTCATTACATATGATTAGTGGCATATTTATTGCCTATTGAGAGTCGATTGGGAGAAGTAAATAATTCAGAAATATTGAATCCTGTTTTCGCATTCCAGGTTCCTACGAATTCGGATACGAAGTTGGACCCAATGGCCAGTTTCATCACGAGACTCGTGGTCCCGACGGAGTCACGTACGGTTGTTACGGATACATTGACCCGAATGGAAAACTGCGAGTGACGCACTACGTAGCAGACTCTCATGGGTATCGGGTGGTGGAACCAAACTATCCTGTAGAAGTATTTGGCGATGCTCCAGTCCAAAACAGCAAGTAGGTTTCGTACAGTAGAGAAATACATTGCACTCCAGATCTTATTGTGTGTTTCTTTCAGTGCCATCACCGAAGATGATCCTCCATCCGGAAAACGTGGTAAACTAATTCCGTGGCGCGACCTTTATCTGCCTAGAGGATGTGGAATGTATCCGGGAGGACTAAGACCGGAAGGCCCGCCTGTGAAGCCACCCGCCACGACTGCTGGTATGTTTCTGGTTTTTTTTTATAGTTCGCACCTCATTGGATAAGGTTTTATTCGGCACCTAGTTATAGCGAAAACGTTCCGTAGTTGCACCAAAACCCACTTGTTTGTTTTTATCGTTATTCAACGCACTATTTCACAGCACCTGTAAGACCCGGCGGCACCGGCACTACTGGTGGAAGTGGAACTGGTAACCCTCAAGGTATTTTTGACTTTTGTTTCAGTTTCAGCTCGTATCTTCCCGGTTTTGGGTGCGCGAATGTTCTTCTAAATTTCTATTATAGCTCCTGGAGGAAACCCAACGAATCGACCGGGAGGACAAAGACCCGGGCAGGGATCCACTCAGCCTGGTGCTGGGCAAGGACAGAATCAAGGACAAGGGCAAGGTCAGGGTCAGTGGCAAGGACAGGGTCAGGACCAGGGACAAGGACAAAATCAAGGACAAGGTCAGTGGCAAGGGCAAGGACAAGGACAGGGGCAAGGACAGGGACAAGGACATGGACAAGGACAGGGACAAGGTCAGGGACAGAACCAAGGACAGGGTCAGTGGCAGGGACAAGGACAAGGACAGGGTCAGGGTCAGTGGCAAGGTCAAGGAACAGGTAGTAATCGTCCAGGACAGGGAGGTCAAGGAGGGCAAGGAGTACAAGGAGGACAAGGAGGACAAGGAGGACAAGGAGGACAAGGAGGACATGGAGGACATGGAGGACAGGGAGGACATGGCGGACAAGGAGGACATGGAGGACAGGAAGGACATGGCGGACAAGGAGAACATGGAGGACATGGCGGACATGGAGGTCATGGAGGTCATGGTGGACAAGGAGGACAAGGCCAGGGACAGAACCAAGGACAGGGTCAGGGGCAAGGACAAGATCAAGGTAATCGTCCAGGACAAGGAGGTCAAGGAGGTCAAGAAGGTCAAGGAGGACATGGAGGACATGGAGGACATGGTGGACAAGGAGGACAAGGTCAGGGACAGAACCAAGGACAGGGTCAAGGACAAGGTCAAGGAACAGGTAGTAATCGTCCAGGACAAGGAGGACATGGAGGACATGGTGGACAAGGAGGACAAGGAGGACATGGTCAGGGACAGAACCAAGCACAGGGTCAGGGACAAGGACAAGGTCAAGGTAATCGTCCAGGACAAGGAGGTCAAGGAGGTCAAGGAGGACATGGAGGACATGGAGGACATGGTGGTCAAGGAGGACAAGGTCAGGGACAGAACCAAGGACATGGTCAGGGACAAGGACAAGGTCAAGGAACAGGTAGTAATCGTCCAGGACAAGGAGGACATGGAGGAAATGGTGGACAAGGAGAACAAGGTCAGGGCCAGGGTCAGGGACAAAACCAAGGACAAGGTCAAGGTAATCATCCAGGACAAGGAGGTCAAGGAGGACATGGAGGCCATGGTGGACAAGGCCAAGGTCAGGGACAGGGACAGAACCACGGACAGGGTCACGGACAAGGACAAGGTCAAGGAACAGGTAGTAATCGCCCAGGACAAGGAGGTCAAGGCCAGAGTCAGGGACAGAACCAAGGACAGGGTCAGTGGCAAGGACAAGGTCAGGGACAAGGACAAGGTCAGGGACAAGGACAGGGTCAGGGTCAGTGGCAAGGTCAAGGAACAGATGGTAATCGTCCAGGACAAGGAGGTCAAGGAGGACAAGGAGGACAAGGTCAGGGTCAGGGACAGAACCAAGGACAAGGTCAGGAACAAGGACAAGGAACAGGTGGTAGCCGTCCGGGGCAGGGTGACCAGGGATCTGGCGGTATTCGTCCTGGACAAGGACAGGGACAGGGACAAAATCAGGGTCAAGGCCAGGTGCAGGGACAAGGACAAGGTCAAGGTCAAGGCCAAGGCCAGTGGCAAGGACAAGGTACAGGTGGCAATCAACCAGGACAGGGTCAGGGACAAGAACAAGGTCAAGGCCAAGGTAATAACCAAGGCTCAAATCAGAATCAAACTGGACAAAGTCAACAGCAGGGAGGAAGTTGGCAAAATCAGAATCAACAAGGTCAAAGTCAAGGACAGTCACCACCTTCCGGACCAGGACATCATCATCAGGGGCAACATCAAAGTTCCCATCATGGTCAGATAAGTTCAGGTCAGCATCAAGGGCAACATCAAGGAACCCACCAAGGTGCTGGCCAGGGATCACACCAAGGGCAGCACCAAGGGTCTCATCAGGGAACCATCAGTTCTAGCGAGCATCAAAACCAACATCAAGGCAGTCATCAGGGCACTTCCGGGCAGCATTCTGGACAAAATCAAGGCTCTCACCAAGGACCCATAAGTTCAGGGCAGCATCAAGGTCAGCACCAGGGTAGTCACCAGGGGGCTGGTCAGGGATCCCATGAAAGTCAACATCAGGGATCGCATCAAGGACCAATAAGTTCGAGTGAACATCAAAATCAGCATCAATCAAGTCATCAAGGAACATCCGGTCAGCACAGTGGACAGCATCAAGGTTCTGCTCAAGGTCCAATTAGTTCAGGCCAGCATCAAGGGCAACATCAGGGCAGTCACCAGGGTGCTGGCCAGGGATCTCACGGAAGCCAACATCAAGGATCGCACCAAGGCCCGATAAGTTCGAGTGAACATCAGAATCAACATCAATCAAGCCATCAAGGAACATCTGGTGAGCACAGTGGACAGCATCAAGGCTCCGCTCAAGGTCCAATCAGTTCGGGCCAACACCAGGGACAGCATCAGGCGAGCCACCAAGGCAACCAGGGTTCGCATGAGAGCCAGCATCAGGGATCTCACCAGGGTCCAATTAGCTCCAGTGAACATCAACATCAGCACCAGGGTAGTCATCAGGGGCTGGGTCAGGGGGAACACCAGGGGCAACATCAGGGTCAGATTCAGGGACCGATAAGTTCTGGACAGCATCAAGGGGGCCACCAGAGTAGTCATCAGGGTGGTACTGGTCAACATCAAGGACAGCATCAAGGATCACACCAAGGGCCGCTGGGGACGATTGAACACAACGTACAAATATCGTGGACTCATCAGAAACCTGGTCAAAATCAAAGTAAGTTTACTTCCAATGTAGACAAGGTAATATCCATTCTCAGACCACTGCGTTTTAGCTACAGGCCAAGGTCAGGGTCAAGGTCAAGGCCAAGCACAAGGGCAAGGCCAAGGTCAAGGACAAGGCCAGGGACAAGGTCAAGGCCACGGTCAAGAACAAGGACAAAGTCAAGGTCAAGGCCAAGGACAAGGACAAGAACAAGGTCAAGGACAAACTCAAGGACAGATTCAAGGACAAGGTCAAGGACAAAGTCAAGGACAGATTCAAGGACAAGGGCAAGGTCAAGGACAAGGCCAACAACAAGGTCAATACGAAAATAAACTATTCTTTTCTGATGTACCTAGATGTATTGTATTTCAGGACAAGGACAAGGTCAGGGTTCAGGAAGCCAACCTGGCCCCGGCGTTACCCAAGGACCGGGAAATCGTCCGGGTCAAGGTCAACAACAAGGGCAAGGTGCAGGGCAGGGTCAAAATCAGAACCAACAACAAGGTCAAGGCCAACAACAAGTGACTGTACGGCCCACAGGAGGTAAGGTCACATTGTTTCATTAGATTTTGAGTAGCAGTGGAACCAGATTGACGTATCAATCCATCGATTCGTAAGTGTTGCTAACAAAACAAAATACCTTGAGGAATGTAACATAATTTTGTCATGCTAGTTGTAAGTCAGAATTATCTAATTTGTAACACGCTGTTTATGTTTCATAAAAATGGCCATTAACCTACACGCACATCTTAAACACACAAACCCACACAAACTTATGCACATCCTCATACGCACACACACACACCCACCTCACGCACATCACGCACACCAGTACACATTGGCATTGGACCACAAGTAGCGAGCAATGGGGGCCTTGGCGCATCGATTAGTATAGGTGGACCACTTGGTAAATACCAGCTCATTGTAATATTTCCAGCGATTGCTGCATCTCTAATTCTCGCTTCCTCTCTACGCTTCGTCTCGCTGCGTTCTTTTCCTTCCTCTATGGACACTATCCAGGTGGCTTCACTGTGGGAACTGACATCTCTCAGACAGGAGTAAGTGGCATGATAACAACATCCCACAACACTTCGTCCAATACGGGATCGACGAGTATCGGTGGAACTGTTGCAACTACTGGCGTTGAAGTTAGCACCAGTCATAACTCGACTGGTGATATTTTTGGTGCTTCCTTTAATCATACATCGGTAAGCAGCGGGTCTCTTGCCGGGCAAGGAGTTCAGGGCACAAACACCGGCTCAATAAATGTCAACAGTACGTATTTGACGGCTGTTGGGGAGACAAACGTAACAGGTTCAATTCAAGGAAGCCAAATCACCGTCGAGGGTATGCTGAATCATACTGAGGTTCTCACAGCTGGATCTGCAAACGTAAGTAATACTTCGGGAGGTTCGTTAGAAGGATCCACTAATACCGGAAGCATCAACGCTGAAGTGAGTGGGATGCTTGCGACGAATGTCAGTATAAATGCGCCAACCTCCGGGACCCAACAAGGTAGTGTTACAATCGGCGGTGTCGGTAGCGTAGATATTGGTAGACCCCCTCAAGGTTGAACATTAACCAAATTATACATTATTATTCAACACTATTTATTAAAATATATTTCTAGAAACTTCAACTGAGAGTCCATATGGACCCCGACCTACGCAAGCTCCAACACCGGTGTATACCACACCTCCTCAAACATATCCAACCACTGCGAGCGGAGTACAGCCACCAACACGTCCAATCGACACCGGCTCGCCTCCTTCCAGTGGGAACAACAATCAGTACCCGTCCTATCCCAATTATGCTGTTGCGGTGTCCCAGTATCCTTACTTCTTCCTCCCATATCCATACCCTCCCCCTAATATTCCTCAGGCTCCTTGTAACTGCCCTCAGGATCAGAATCGCCCAACCCAGCCAATGGGATACCTTGGATTCATCCCGGTGATCTACGTGCCGAACTGTAACAACGTTCAACGGAGTGACCTCCCCACTCACATAAACTTCCCCGTAGCATCACCACCAACGGGCACAGGACGAGCTCTAGACGAAACATCACAGCCACTACCACTGCCACTGCAGCAACTAGTCCAGAGCGAGGACGGAAGCTGGACGCTACAGCAGCCACCGGTTCGCCAGAACCGAACACGCCGATTACGGAATCGTCGTCTGCCACTTCTGAGGAAGCAGAACGTGGGCAGAGCCGAGGTCTAGCCATTTCACATACACACACACGTACATACTTTCTGTTGATAGTTGATACGCAACCTACGAGGAAAGACTGGACTGGATGGTGATAAATGCGTCTGCTCAGAGACGATGTGGACGTGAGGAGAAGAAAAAATACTCATCGATTTTAAGTATTGCGCGCCGTGAATAATAGCTGTCAGAAACGAAAAGACAATAAAAGTATCCTTTCGACTGTGATTGTGGTGTTTTATTTAATCCTGTTGATTGACTGGCCATTGTAGTTTTTTGACTCGTAATTTATTGAAAAAAAACATGGTAGATCAAAAGAATGGAGATAATCAGAAGCACTACCATGGATGTTTTACAATTGCAAACTTTTTACAATTGCTATAGTTGGAAGAGACATTACGTCAACATTTACCTATGTAATAGTTTTAGAGATCCATACCTGAAGACACAGTGTAGTATGCAATATTGTGTTTTGTTTCACAATCGACATAATTTTCAGCAAAACGCTATAATTTCGCACCAAGCTGCGCAAAAGTTTGACGTTTTGTGTTGCCGTGTCGAACTCACCAAAATTTATGAAATTTCATTACTTTGCAATATCGTAACCATTTAAGAAAAGTAATATGAAAAATAGAATCTACATACAGTTCAACATGAAAGACTATATACAACGTTTTATCCTAGGACTAGTCGTTCTCGAGATATAGCAATTTTAAACCAAAAAATCATGTTCGTGAAATATCAGAAAACGCATACTGCTGCTGTACACTACGACTGAGATTCCGACAAATTAAAAAGTTATGTCCATTATAAGAAATTGGACGAAAAAAAAATTTGTTCGTCAAAAATCAACCATTCAGACCCAAAAACGACCATTTATTGTTGTGTTCAGGCGCGAAACATTCAAAAAATAAAAATTCCAGTGTTGCATAACTATAGAACCAGTTGGAAAAACTCTCACTCCCTTACTAAATTAACGTCAATTTCACATGAATCACATTAAGTTTCTAATTCATAGATCATCTTCAGTTCCCAATCAGTTCAAATAACCCATTCGGGGTGGTTTTGACCAAGCTGCGCCATGTTGTAGGGTGTGCCTCGTTCTACGCAGAGGATACTGATCGGTTAAGCTCTTCAAATCACTCATACTGCTTGTAAGCTGCATCTACTATTCGTACAATCACTCCTCATAAGTTCTTGATAGAGTTTTGATCAGGTAAACAAGCTGACCAGTCCAGAATCTTAGGCCCCTATTCAATAAACCATGCCTTGACTTTCCGGGTTTTATGAATTGATGCTCCCGTGGCCTAGTGGCCTCCCTAGTGCTCCCGTGGCTGAGTGGTTAGCGTCATAACTAACATGCCGGGTGTTCGGGTTCGATTCCCGTTCTGGTCGGGGGAATTTTCCGTCAAAGAAATTTCCTCCGACTTGCACTGTGATCACGCGTATTCTAGAGCTTGCCATTCAGAATGCATTCAAGGCGTGTTATTTGGCATAGAAATCTCAACTAAGTACTAATAAAAAATGGCGCAAGTAATACTACGCTGAGACGGTGAAGTTCCTCTAGGAACGTTAGTGCCATTGAAGAAGAAGAAGATGAATTGATGCTAAATTACTCAATTATCACGGTGTTTTTGATGCAAAAACAAAATAAATGATTCTGTAGTACTTCATTGCCCTTCTGACTGTACATTGGCGTTGATGAAAAGCTATCTGAACCAGGTCGTTTTGAAAATATTTTCCTCAAATCATCAAACTACCGCCTGCCAAATTACGAGTTGAAAAATTACATGACAGTTCCGTAAGTCCTACTAATATGAAGGAATTCTATTAACACTTTCGACGCCCCGTCACCCAGATATGGGTGACACTTTCCTCGCTCGAATTGGGTAGTATTTTTAGAAGGTATTTGATAGAATAGGCACCTAAATGTAACTATAGGATATGAAGAAAAATAATAAATCATAACCGTAATATTATACTGTTTATACTATACTTTTTATTAATTTATAGTACGGATGGTTTGTACTGCAGTTTTTTGCAAAACCCTCATACTATGACTTTGGCATGTGTTATTGTCATCAATTCGTCTTCAATTGAAAACAAACATTGCTAGATCATGTAAAAGTTATCTATAAACTAAGTTTGATCTTCATTTAATAACTTAATCGCAAGTTGGGCTCTGCAAGAAACTCAAAAAGGTCGCGTTGGGCGTCGAACGTGTTAAAGTTGAATTTCTTTTTATCAGAGCAGTTCTCCTGAAATAGTGAAACCCATAGGATTGGCTTCCACATTTGTTTTTGAACCCGCAGCTTTGGAGATGAGATTTTTATGGTTTGGGGAGATTTTTCTCAAAAAGACCTGTTTTAGGGAGGTTACCATCAACATGAATGAACGGTTAGAAGTGCAAAAAAGTACTTCAGAATTATTTACTGCCGTTTTTACATCAAAAACAGTGTGGTAATTGGGTAATGTGGGATCAATTCATAAAATCCAAAAAGTCATGGCATGGTTTGATGAATAAGGGCGTCAGATTCTGAATTGGTCAGCTTGTTTACCAGATTAAAACCCTATCAAGAACTTATGAGGAGTGATCGTACGAATAGTAGATGCAGCTTACAAGCAGTATGAGTGATTTGAAGAGCTTAAACGAGCAGTATCCTCTGCGTAGAACGAGGCACACCCTACAACATGGCGCAGCTAAGTCAAAACCACCCCGAATGGGTTATTTGAACTGATTAGGAACTGAAGATGATCTATGAAAATTCATGAAAAATTGACGTTAATTTAGTAAAGGAGTGAGAGTTTTTTCATCTGGTTCTATAGTTATGAAACACTGGAATTTTTATTTTTTGAATGTTTCGCGCCTGAACACAACAATTAAGTTCAAATGGCTAGTATTTTAAATGAAGATAGCTGTTATGTCCTACACTATATACTTCAATTCAACCGACTTCTTACATATCTCTGGAAACTCAGAAAAATGAGTGGTTCTCTAGTAGTGAAACGCAGTGTAGTAAATGAAGTCCGATTGAGCTGATATTTTACATAGGTTAGTTTTTCGTGGGAGTCAATATTTTTAATCAAGTTCCCTTTGAAAATTCGAAGGTCAGTTTTTTCCCATTCATCCATTGGCACTTTATTGTCCACTCTCTGCCATGACAGCTTGCAGCAAAGGCATCGATGGCTGTCTTTATTGCCGTATTATATACCGGTTCAATCGTTTTTAGCGGTTTTTCGTCGCCTCGGCTTTTCTTGCTCCATAGAGGATTTTTGGTATTAACAGGGTGGCCATAGTTGACAGGGTGGCCATCAGTCACCCATTCGGGAAAAGCGGGAAAAAGTCGGGAATCAAAATCCGTCGGGAAAAATGCGAAAAAAAGTAGCGAAGTGCTTTACGAAGTCGGGATTTTTTGACGTACGGGAACATATTGGGGTACAAATTGAAAATCGAAAATCGAGTACATCGTGAAAACTGTCTAATTTCAAACGCTCATTGCTCAGTCATTTCATGATGGATTGATGAAATTTTGGCGTCAATCGATTTCGGCACTACATAACAATTTTTCATATTGAAGAAAATAATATATGTCATGAAACTAACTATCGAACAATTGAAAAATCTCAACCCTTATTCTAACGGAAATATCCACTTTTAATTGGTCGAAATTGACGACACATGCGGCTGTTCCCTAACAGAGACTTCAAAACCAAGCTGCCTGGTGGAAATCGACATTGCAAACACATGAAAGTAGGGCGAATTTTTGTTCCTACCGAAATGTGTTCCCTAACAGAGACATCTAAACTAAGGTGCCCGAAGGAAATCGGCAAAAATGCCGGGGGCATTTTTATATTGCAAGTAGGGTGAGTGATACGAATAATTCTAGCAAATATAATGTAAAATTGGAACTTAAATGTTGGTTGCCTCGTGAAATTTCATATCAATGACCGATCGTGTATTGTAAAAAATTTAGCACAAATGTAATTGTAAAATTGTATATAGTAGCAGTTGTGTTAAAAATGATTTGATTTATGAAACGATATATTTCAATTTCCATAAATAAAAACCAAGGTGTCTCGAGCGGAAACGGGAACGGGTCGTTTGGCTTAAGCTGTCTGTTTTGTTGTGTTCATTTTCACCCAAGGAAAGTTCATGCGGCGGGAAAAAATTGGAAAAGTGAAAAAATATACGAAAAAGTGATTTCCCATATGCTCTACATAATGTATTAGATGTTGTTAGTCCAATTAACATTCGCATTGGGTTGAATAAACACTCAGAAAGGTAAAATTATAAAACAAAATTACTTTTTCCATTTCAAATATGTTTTCTCTGTATTAAAATAACATGTTTTTATTGATGAGAAAAATTTATAATTGTGTTCGGTATTGGTAATTATCTTATATTACATTGGTGAGTTTTTTTTCTTTATTTCATCCATATATAACACTGGAGGCATCTCATCTAGGGTCACAGAGGGCGGTTTTCATCATATTTCATTCCATTTCGGCATCTTCTATCTCATACGCACCACCCAATGATTGCTTACCATACTTTTGTCATAATCACTCGGTAAACACTGGTGGAGTGAACAAAGAATACCCAACAACCATACAAAATTGCCCTTTTCAGGGCCACCAAATCCTTATGAAAGACTTTAACGATGTAATTCCTCAAACATATCCAAAATCAACAGATAGCCTAACGGAATCCTACGTCAACTATGCGGTCGTGTCTCGGACACAACCCTCCTGTGACTTTTTGCTCAGTGTTTTTTCTGCACTCTAAAATGGCACTGTATGTATTTTAGCGCGTTACGACCTTCTAAGCAGGGTGTATCTGTGTTTTTCGTAAACTCCTGCTCTGTTGAAGAAAGTGATTCAATGTTCCATGGATGACCCATGGATAAACTGGAAAATGTTTAATGATTTTACAAGCGAAATTCAAGAACATACATTAAACCCGTCGTAATGCCGAAAGCGAAACCTCGGAACTTTTGCTCTGTAACTGCGGAACTCTAACTAGACGCAGACTTCAACACTTTGATAAAGCTGTTCTGGAGCCCAAGGAAATTTCGTCTGCGTTGCCGATCAGGATTATAAATTTTATCAAACAGATTATTCCTGATTGGCACCTACCTCGCTATAGCTTTCAGTCTACTCTTTCATCAATAAGTAGTAGATAAGCTGAAAGTGTAATATAAAAAGGGGTATACCACAATAGTTCAAAATAATGGACACAGTGGTTCACACCCAACAGGGGGAGGAAAAACCGTCGTACGAAATTCTCAACATTGGTAGCTGCGGACTCCATACAGTTTATAATTTTCACTTCCAAGGAGGGACTGAGAAAAATCTAATGGAGTTTTAAAACAGATTCTCTTTTATGAGAAGATCAGATTATGCAGCCATAACGAGTTCAACTGCATTTCCGTTGAAGTTTTGTAATGTTCGCTGGGTGGAGAACGAAGGTGTTGCAGGACGTTCAGTTCAAATGCTACCGCATCTCAGACAAATGAACGACTGAAAGTGAAATCCAAATCACTTGTCCAACTTGAACTCACAGAAACCAATCTACTGCTATCTGGAACTATTGATCGAATGAATGAATCGAATTTACAACGAAACCCGCAATCAAGGGATTTCGCCGAAATTTACAAAAAAGATGTCTTAATATTTCGTAACAGCTGTCGTGAGTTCTACTGCGGATTTTAAAAGAAATTTTTCATATGATCACCTTTGACAAATCCCATCACTCGTTACTAAACGTGATTTAACCAGGATGTGATTTCCCGAATACAGCGAAGAAACAAATGTAGGAGTATTCATCAATGAACAACATTTGCCTGGCGCTTGTGCAGATAAAATCAAGAACGCATGGACAATTGTGTTCAACATCTTCTGCTAAAATTATATTATCTGTATATCAAAGAAAAGATCAAAGATTGGACAATTTTTGGAAGGAACTCTTCGCTCAGTGGCAGAAAGAGCTTTCAATGGGCCTGGCCGGGTATGCAAGTTAAAAGTGCCCCCAAACCAAATCACCTACTCTATGGAAAATATTGTATAGGGTACTAAATAAGAAATTTTGACGATTTTTTTGAACCCCTATGAGGTTCAACAAAGCATCTATGGTAAAAACGCACATTTCAATTTTTTGCACGCTATTCTGAATAGCTTCGAGATAAAAAATTGAAAAAATAAAACACTGGAAGTGCATCTTATAATGGTGTATCGAGAATATTACCAAAATAAAATTTCATCAAAAATTCAAGTACTAAAAGTATTCTTGAAATACTGAAAAAAATTTACGAGATTTGGAGATTCACTACTACTCTGATTCGTATTCAAATTTGATTCTGCACCTTTTCTAGATATGTGCGTTTTTTTGAGAATGTTAACAGTGTTGCGCGGAACAAAAAAAAAATATTTTCAAATTTTGATTTTTTTAGAATTTTTAGACACATTACAGGTTTAGTTTATATTTAAATACGTATATTTATTTGTTTGTGTATTTATTATATTTGTTGATATTGGTGATCTTTCTTCAGAATATTTCGAAAATTGAGCGGTACGAAAATATCCAATAAATTCTTAATATTTTTTTTATTTCCATTTTTTTGTGATTTTCTGGCATGTTTTAAATTTTCGTAAATTTTTTTTTAATTTTCTATATGATAAAATTACCATCGAAAAGTCTTTTTTTTTGCATTTCGAAGTTTTTTCATACGAAATTGGATAATTCTATAAATAGAACAGACGTTGATATGTTTAGGCTTATGAATTTAAATTTACGATTTTATTAATCATCGATTTTATAAAAAAATTAGTGGGTTATATCTATGATATAACCGCAAGGTTCACGTGGAACTACCTTAGCTGAGCAATCATTCGTTTGTATTGATTAAATTCTTGATTGAATGAAACAGTTTCCAAATTCAATTGAGTTCAATATATTTGCTCTGTGAGTGAAAAAAATGAACAAATGCCGTGTAAAGTCAATTCATTTATTGTGATTGATTGTTCTTCCTTACAAGTAAATTTAATGACGGACCTTTTACGTTTGGTATGATGACTAGAACAAAATATATGTACGGAAGAATTATCAAACGTTTGATGAACCTGCCTAAGGCTGAAAATCTTTCCAATAAAGACAAAAAAAAATTATCAAACGATTATTTTATTTTACATTTCCCTCTGAAGTTTACATCCCAAAAGTGTACATACTTCTCGAATCTCGAATTTGCTTGAAACTGGGAAGTTCATTCGCTTCTAGTGGCTGCACGATTTTCCCAGGTTCCTAAGTTTAGAAGATCATGTTAGGACAAACATATTCCACTCTGCACAAAGGCAAGCGAGGACAAAAGTACTCGCAGTTTGCATTTATTTGCAGAGCCGATTTCCCCAGAAACCACGGTTTTGAAATCTGTGTTAGGGAAACACATTTCAATCGGAACAAAAATACCCCCGATTTGTATGAATTCGCAATGCCGATTTCCCCACGCTTCATGGATTTGAAGTCTGTGTTAGGGAAACACATTCCAGTCGGAACAAAAATACCCCCGACTTGCATCAATTTGAAATACCGATTTCTCCAGGTACCTTGGTTTAGAAATCTCTATTAGGGAACACATTTCGGTGGGAACAAAAGCTCCCCCTACTTTCGTGTGTTCTTTTTCTTCTTTTTGGCTTTAAGAGGGTTTAAACTTTTCAGTTCACTCGCCTCTAGGCTCTTTCGTGTGCTTGCAATGCCGATTTCGCTGCTTGGTTTTAAAGTCTGTGTTAGGGAACATTTTTCGATGAGAACAAAAGTCCCCCTACTTTCATGTATTTGCAATGCCGATTTCCCCAAGGCTGCTTGGTTTTGATGGCTGTGTTAGGGAAACCGTAAATCGGGCCAATCAAAACGATGCAGTTAGGGCGTTTAGATAACGCCTAATATTTTACAGTTATTCAATTGTTTATCTAATGAAAAACAACATTTTGTTAGTTGCGATAGATACGTAGAAATATTCCCTATCAAGTGATGCAAACATCTCTCCTATCCAGTACGAAATGTTCGAGCTATAAGCATTCGAAATCTTTCATTTTTTCCTGCATGTTCTGTGTTTAGGTTTTCATTTTACCCTCCATATATTCCGGTTAGACGTAGTCCTACGTCAAAAAGATGCAGAGCGGTGGAATCAGTCGAAATAGTTTAGTCAATGAAATAATCGATATATCTGATCGATCTATTTGCCAATTGCTAACAAATTTGAGGCGCAACCGAGCTGTAAACCGTCAATGAACTTTCCGTCTGGCAGCTGGCGTTGTCACCGACCTGGTGGACTTTTCTGAAAATCAAAAGAAATTTCAAAGTTTGTTATTGTCATTTGCAGTACTTACACTCTCCAACTGAAAAGTCCATTAAATTGCGCCCCTCATCAATGCATCATTAGTTGTACCGGAATCTAGTACTTCTACATGTCAGTATTCAGTATAGACTGATTGCTTATATGGAGAAAGCGTGTTTACAGGCGGATAAAAAGTCTATATGTCAGTCTGGATTGAACAGTTACAAATGAAACGCTACAGATACCCAGGGTACGATTATGACAAGGTAATATGGACTCGAAGTGTGTAACGACACGATTCACTATACACTCTCAACTATGACATCTTAGCTTTGACGGAAAGCAGCGATTGCAAAGCCATTCATAACAAGTGTTTTTTCTTTGTTGCTAATATAACGTGTTTTGCTCCTTTTTTTTTTTGAAAATACGTCAATAATACGTGAGATTGTGTTAGTGAACCATTAAAGTAAAAATAACGGAATTAGTACTCAGCATGTGTTGTTTCTGTGCTGCTTTTTGAAACTGGTCTTTATACGGCGGTCTGGCTGCGAAGGAATATATATAAAATATTTCCATTTTCAGACAACTCTGTGGCTCGATGTGTGACACCCGGATGCGTAAGCTTTCGGTCATTGATCCCCGGGTTCGAGTCCAACTCGAATTATGAAAACATATCCTACAAATTATCATTTCATCGATTCCCGAGGGATATGACCATTCGAAAGAAATGGATTCGATTCTTCAGACAGGACCTAAACAGCAATACTAAAAACATGTACATTTGCTCGTTACACTTCAGTCCAGATTGTTTCATGCATATCGATGGCTTGGACGTACAATACCGTCGAAAACTTATACGAACAGGTGAATTTAAACAAATCCAGATTAAACAATAAGTACACAAAATAGTTTTTTTAACTGTTCCTACTGTCATAAAGGCCAACGATTTTCATGCCTTGGGAAATCAAAACCGGAAGGCTCGCCAAAAGGTCATGATTGACATAAAGCAAGAGTTGAATCCGTTAAAAACTTTCGTAACATCCGCAGAATCGGCACAGTTTTCTAATGGGAGGAAACATGACTATCCCGAGAGGGATATTCCGTCAAAGGAAATCGGGAGCAGCACCATCAACATCTCTAATGAGAAACCTAGCGATTCGGCCGGTTCTAATAGCACTGCGGCAAGAGGTATCGGAGAGCTACTGAAAGCTTCAGGAAGCTAAAATCCGTATTACCGAACCACAATTTCCCCTGGGCTTTGATTAGAAAGAAAACCTTATTAGATTATCTTTACAGTGCATTGAAAAAATATAAACATTAAGCTAAAATACAGTAGAAATAAATCAATTTAGACAAATTTATAATACCGTTCCATAATACTTGCAAAGCTAACACGTCACAGCCTCACTACTATTGATACACTAGTCAGTCCAAACTACCTTGTCATAAACGTACCCTGACAGATACCTATGTAATACGGGCTCATCCATACACCACGTGAACAGAAAAATCATGAACATTGTGAATATTGTACATTGATTTTTCATATTCTCTTATAACAAAAGTAACAGTTATAGTTTACAGGTACAGTTTTTATTCCAAGGAATATAAAATTAATAAGAAGAAATAGTGAAGAATTAATCGTCAGCGATGTTACAATTTCCATGTTTCTGGAGGAGTTAACTGATCTAGTAAGAGAACAAAAAAAATATATCCAATATATGAGCACCCTGCACAAAATGATTACTTCCACTTAAGAGGCAAAAAGTAATGTAAAGCGAGTAAGAATAATTTCAAAAGATAATTGAGAATATTTTTTGACTCAAAAGTCATGAAATTTTCGAACACAAGAAGACTAACAATACGGCATCATCAGTCAATAGTTTTAGTTCCAAACTACAAACTGACCTTTTTTCCCGCACTTCGCCTATATGGAATGATTGAATTGCGCCCTTAACTATGCATCGTAAGGTTATATCGAAATCTAGTACTTTCGGGTGTATATATCCAGACAGATTCATTCGTCGCGTGCTCTGAGTGAAGCGTGATTTTAGGCGGATGAAAATTCTTTATTTCAGTATGAACTAAACGGCTACAAACGAATCCATACAGAGATGAAGTAAGGAGGAAAATATAGAAAAAATAGAAAAAAAAAGAAAAAGTACGAAGTAACTCAATAAATGAAAAGTTAAAAAAGCGTTACAATAATGTACATTCTGTTAAATATTAAGCTTAAAGCCTCTTCAAAACAAAAAAGCAAGCAAGTTAAATATATACCGTGAATTCGTATGTTTCAATAAAATGCTATTTATCATATAAATTTATATTACCACCTTCAAAATAGGCCCCTTCTGAAGCAATACACTTTTTTAACGTATTCAGGAATTGCCTTCAGTTCACACAGCGAATGCATTTTTATGTCTTCGATCATGTTAAAAAAGAATTGTGTTACATTTACCCGTAAGACATTCACTCGAATTCCAATCACCCGAATGAAATATCTTCTCAAATGAACATTTAACCGAATGCAACATGCTGCTTTCTTCTCGATGCTTCTAAAACTTCGAATATTTGCGACATTATATATTATTAAAAACATGTTTTGGTACCCTTTTTCAAAATTTATGTAGAAAGTGCAATTTTTTTTTCACAAAAACAATAATAGAATTTTCCAAATTCCCAAAATCGTCTATCGTTTCGCTGTGTGATTCTTAAAGGGTATTATGATCAAAATTTGGTCGTGTGAATCGATTAAATCAAATCAAAGTATTTCTCTTTTCAAAGTTCAACTAGTATTAAAAAACGAAAAAAATACACAGATTAGCTCCCGGTTGATCGAGTCCAAATTGCCCGGAATATTGGACAACTTATCAGTCATCAGATTTTATACAGCTATCTCGTTCGCTTTGCTTACCTTGGAACGCCAGTTTCCTTGTTTCAGAAAGTTTTCGGATCTTTGGATTCCACTATATTTCTCGTTTGAGCGAATCTCTGGCGTATTGGGGAAGTTCTTGTATTTGAGTACTACCTTCACTGTGCCGGCGGTGTACCTTTTCCATGTCCAGGATGTCAATCACAAACAGCACGGAGCAATCGGGTTGCCTCAGGAAAGGCTGAAGACGTTTTTTCAAACACTCTTTCACGTAAATTTCCTGGTAGACGGTACCGGATGCAATGGAAACGTCGCTTTTCAAACCACAGGTACAGATAGCCTGTCAAACTAGATATTCGTTCTCGAACTACAACAGTTTTGCATGCTTGAAAAGGTCTGCCATAGAGGTGGGCAAAACGGTTCATTTCCGTGAGCGATTTAGACCCGAGACTCTTTTGAAAAGAGGTTCTGACGAACGCCCATCTATAGTCTGCCATCTCCCCTCTTCTTGTTACCGTATAAAGCTCCTGCTCAGGAAGCTGTTTGGAGTCTGTCATGGCGTAGGTTACGTCGTCCATCGCCATGCGTCCGAAAATCGCCATTAGCGTCGCATAATATGCGATTCACATAGAACGTGACGGAAAAGAACGTCCACGTTCCGTCAACGTCTTTATCAATTCACACATGCAGTCTATGCTTGCAGCAGCATCGTCACGCCAAATGTCAAACGAATGATTTATTTAATGTTATTCATAGTGTCGACACCTACAACAGTTTGAAATTGCAATGCCCTCTTCCGAATCAGCATGTCTAGAATCAGTTAGAATTTTTTAAAAAATCAATGAAAGTCCTTGAGTTATATTATTTAAATGTTTAAAACCTTTAGTTCCGACCCTTATTCAACAATGATAATATATAGACTCTTTTTCTCAGCTAGTCGCGAATGATTTTCACTGAGAAAATTTAAACTGGGAGATATGCTGGCATAAAGAATCCAACCAGAATCAAAACAAAAGCCGAGACATAAAGCCCAGACAAAAAATTATAGGAGGTTGTGTTCAAGACACGACCGGATTGTTGACGTAGAACTACGCTGTAGTTTAATTCAAGTCGCTTGTTTATAACTGGGTATATTATTTCATAATGCTACGAAAATTTTGAAATAACCATTCTACCAGTTTGGCCACCCTGAAATGTTTTTTTTATTGTAAAATCATTTGACGATAATTGTATGATGATTTATTCTTGTGCTCGCAGAACAATACATGCTCGAGATGAGCGCAGCTGTCCTTCTTAGTGCAGAAAGTTTTGCTACTGGCAAGTGAAACCAAATCACATACAAAATTGCAGAACGACATTTACTTTCTTGAAGACTAAATAAGCGAAATATCCTCTATCTGCTGGCGAACCCAAATAAATTAATGACTTATTACTTATTGAATAACTTTGTATTCCCCAAATAATTTTTGGTGCACCTTAACACCTGCTTCACCATAGCGTCAGTTCAATGCATTGATGCAATGTCAAAGACACCAACGAAGCCTTTATGATGACAGAAAACAAACAATGTTAACTGTTTGGGAAAAGGCTGAATATTTGCCTCAGCAGAGATTCATTACTAATACCCTAATACCCTATCACTCCTCCTAGTTTAGATTTATCATTACAAATGAGGTTTCAGAGTAGCGAAGATGCACTATTTTTACGTACGGGTTATGAAGCACGCACGTATGCACACAAATATCCATATATCGATGGCTTGAAGCAACTAAATATAGGGTAAATGATCTTGGTTTGTCCAATTTGGGGTGTTTTTACGCAACTAGTAAATGCAAATCGATTTTTCTTCATGAAAATCACACATAATCGATACGAGTTTGGGTTTTTTGAAAAGCCCCAAATCTCTAGTTGCTAATACTACCATAAGGTGTTGAAATTATTCAAATTTTTATGTTTTTTAACGATTTTCCTTAAAGAAGAATTATGATCATGGTTTGACCACCTCTGATCATGGTTTGTCAGGTTTTAGAAATATCCATTTTTGAATGAAAACATTCGAATTCTCAATTAGATGTTGCATTTATCATTGCTTGAGTTTACTGTCATCGTATTGATTCATTCATACTTTAGGCTTTCTTCAGAATATTGCCTTTTCTTGGGCATTTTAGAAGTGTTCACCTCAACACAATCAACACAGAAAAACCATACTTCTGCTATGCGCGAAGCACACCATAAACAAACATAAACAAACTGCAGCGCGCCAAGCGGTTACCATAGAAATCATGTGGACAAAACAACATTATTGAATTGGACAACTCATGATCAGAATTGAGTTCATCAAAATGCGTTAATTTAATGGTTTAGCTATGTAAATCCGGTACAAATGGTGAGCAAGCATGATGTTTACAATATTTATAAGTAATCCAGAAAAGGTCTGAATACGTGCCAAATAATCATCTGGTGATCGATTAAAAGTTAGCTCGAATGAGGGGCGCATTGACACAAATAGAAGGTGTATTTTATAATCCTTTAAAACATGTGATTTCGTAAAAATATACTATTAAATTACTATAAATCATGAAAAAGGCAATTTCATTTATATGTTTCGAAACATTCGAAGGCCTTATTTGACACAAGAGCGCTGAATTAGAGCATTCAAAAAAGTGTGCAAACCATGATCATATTTTCGACTGGACAAACCAAGATCATTTACCCTATACACACTTATCTCTGTTTTGCGCTCTTCTCAACAGAAGCCCTTTCTGGTAATATTGCCAGTTTAGATTAGCTTAGCTGTCATCCTTTGTGGAGAGAGTTTTCCTACCGTCATGCGAAACCAAATCACTGACAAAATTCCAGAACATTTATTTTCTTGGTGAGCTGACGATATCCTAGCTTGATGATTCCCCACACAATTGTGTAGCTCAAAACATTAATGGAATGGCGTCAGTTTGATGCAGCCTTCCACCCCCATTGTCTTGAGGAATTCATTCGATCCCTCGCCGTCCAACTCGCCCAGCAACGGTGTTGTCCAGTTGGTGTCCTCACGAAGAATGAAGTTTGCCTCAGCAAGATCCAATGGTTATACTCTAGGCAAATTTTCCCCTTCGTTCTTCTTCTTTTCCTTTGTTCACGGAGACTTTCCATCTTACGATTTCCCCTTCGTTGCTCGTCGATGAGTTGTTCGTTATTGACAGTTCTGTTCGGGAAAGCACATAAATGAACAGAACAGAAATGTATGCGGAAATGGGAATTCTTCCAATTTTCATCAATTTAAACTATATACAGACTATGGGATTGTAATGTATAGTATATCTAAAAAATCCAGCCGGTCGTTTTCGTTGAACGTTTACTGATGGGTTGTTACGTTGCCGGTGCATGTGAATGTTTTCATAAGAATTTCATGGTAGAATAACTGACGTAACGTGACGTGACGGAACGTGAACGTGACGTGGATGTTGTATGTGAATCGCACTCAAAGCTTCCGGGATCTTGTGTTAGTAGTATTGTTTCGTTTACCGCCGCGATTTCTCAATACCGATTTCTCAATAGTCGACAGTCTGACTTAATAAAAATACCTCTTACTTTTTACAAAACGGATGCTGAAAAATTATAAATTTAATTAGTCTACTATTTGGTATTGCAAGATCGTTCATGTATATTGAATGTATTGGAGCATGGATTTCTCATATCGAAGGCAAACGCACCTGCTGCATGCGAGTAGTTTAGAAAAATTTCTTCTCTTTACTTGAAGATCGAGTTTAAACTAAATTTCAATTATTCTCTCACAGAAAAATGACTATGTTTTGAATGTTTAACAACTCTTTAATCTTTTACAAATTTATTTACATTTAAATCCGTTCGCAAGACATTGACGTTGAAAATATTTCAAAGAAACTTTTCTTAACTGACACCTTATTAGAAAGACGAGGAACCATAGCGGTGGCATGCTAATCGACGCTCAAGCAGAATGAATAATGAACACTACACGAGTTGATTATCATGTTCATCTCGACAATAAACCCCTGTAAGAAACATCACTCTTTGATCCTCTTCCACAGCTGCGGTTGATTGCAGTTAGTTGCAAGAGTTGCATAGATTCCTTTTCTAAGTTGATGGGTACCTCGAGGTAATCATCTTCTTTTCATCTCAAACACACAGGAGAAGAATTATAAGAATCACAGATGAATCAGTTTAACCAAAGCACGGATAAGCATTACATCAAGGAAATTAAAAACTGGGGTACTTGAGATAAGAAGCATGTTATATTATGGTTTCCATTGTTCTGCTCATATTATTACCTGAATGAGGTCATATCACAACCTGAGAAAAAAATTGAACATAGCAGTCATTCTCATAACCTATCACCTTTCGATCATTTCGATGTCCAGTCGATGACGGCATGCATTGCAAGCACCAGCACTAGCACTTAGGTATGTATGTGCTCCGAACCAATATTATCCGGTGTAGTTAGCCTTCAAGAAAAAATACTATATTCCATCACTGGCCTCATCTTCCCAAAAGAAGTGTCGGCTGCATATCGCGTGGCAATTGAGTAATTCCAGTAACGGAATTCAATAAAAAAACTCGAAGTTACCCAAATGTGTTTGTCATACATTCGAAAAATATTCGCTACCATATTAATATACAGTCCTAGAATCGAAACCGTTGAAACTGAACCACGGCAACTGGTTTTTTATCTCTAATTCTATCGATTCATTTATAACCAGAGGTGTAACGGTTCCGAAGTCGTTCGCCAACTTGAGAAATTTTAGCTCGAAACTGGAGCTTGATATCGAGACAATTTCGCAGAACATTCGCAGCATATCTCCATTGTCAAGGTTACAATAACACTGTGCGCTGGTGCATTTTGAAAACCTGTTTTCCACAGCATTCTTTCCTTCTTAATTTTCGCCCAGAATCGCGGATGCTTCATGTATCATCGGAAGCCTGGCATGATTGGTGTATTTCTTTCAAGCTCGTTGTGTGCCCCTCTTTAATAGTGCTTGCAAATCGAAGCAAATGTGCCTCAAGCAGCAGCGCTTTTTTACAATGAGCTTATTTTATTTTCCGCGATCCTCATATGTTCTATCTCATCGCTCAAATATTAAGTTATACATTTCATCTACGCTTCTGTTTCAATTACTGCGAAATAAATTCAAAATCTGTCGTTCCGAGAGTTTATGATGTAACATAGCGCACAAGTTTTCCATCGTTTCTATTTCCCCCCAGACATTGTTTACAAAGAAGGTTGAGGATGATCAAAATTGTTTTTGCATTCGCTGGAATTTTAGGAGAAAGTTCTTCTTGAATGGATCTGATAATTCTATCATATTTTGTCAGGGGCAGGTTGAAATGTTTTCGGCTTGTAGCCTAGCCGAAATCGTCGTACATCGTATATGTTATTCACATGTTATTCGGAATTACGATAAAGTACCAGCTTACTTCTCAAAATAACGAAGAGAAAAACGCCCTAAGCTAAGATATCGAATTCACTAAATTTAAACCTCCGGTTTCGGCAGCAACTTTAATCTAGTCATTAAACAACTTAAATTAAGTTTCCAGCTAATTGTATTACTAATGATGCGGTGGTTTTTGGCGGTTTTGTTTACTTCTATTCAAAGTGTAGCCCCGCCATTGAAGTGGTTGACGTTTTGACGCTGGAGTGGATAGTAAACCAATTAGGATGGCATTTCAATAGAATATAAGAACAAACAGCGGTGTATTTCAGGATGGCGGAAGGACATCAGAAATAAGAGTGCAGAAGACGGATGCCATAAAAACAATCATTGTTACCATAATTATTTTGGCCTTAGATTATTCACCATGTAGCTCCATGGCGCAATGAAAAAAGTATACCAGGTTCAAAATTTTGGGCGAGGATTAGGACAGTGGATGGCCAGAGATGTGTAGAACTGTCCCTCAGTGACTAGATGAAACATGCTAGTAATTAACACATTAAGGAGCGCACGTTTTGGAGCAAACTTGAACGTTTCATTTGTTCGGATTCCATGAATGAGACCGTTTCTTTCGATGTGGATGAGACGAAGGCGGGCCATCGGTAGGCCTTGTTGGATTCTTGGCAAACCAAGGATTTAACTTTCAAGCGTGGAAAACACGGGTTATTTCGTGATCCATCCGTAACAGACGAAACGTGAAACACGAGAAAACTTGTGAGCGGTCCGCAATATGTTAAAACGCCGTCTCGATTGTCACGATTGCTTCTATTTAATTTTTACTGCTCCTACGAGAGAATAACTGGTTTCCTCGTTTCGTACAGAACGCATCTCTCTTAAAAAGCTCTATGATCGAATGAGTCTACAGTTCCTTGCTTCCGATATTCTGAGCACCGTTAGTTCCCCGACACTTCACCAACCTATTAGAATTAGACAAAAATAGTGAATTTTGTACCGCAAATGACCAGGAAGGTCCAGCAATCTATGTCCGTCCTACTTCCAGCACATGTAAAATTTCAATACTATCAGAATTCTGCGGAAGTCAACTTAGCCAAACGATACTCTGTTGACCGTTGGTTGGTTTGGATGTATATTTTTATTTAGGAATACTCGTGACGAGAGGATTTCGTGAGAGTGGGGTGACATGTGGATTATTTTTGATTTTTATTCTTGTGATCCAGCTTCACGTTTGTTTCACGTTGATATTGAAAACCGTTGTAATCTGATTCATTTCAATCCTTTTTTTTTGTTCATTGTCTTAATAATTTCATCTTTTTGACGTAGAACTACGACTTTCAGGAAGGGTGCCAAATCAGAAAACAGGTACCGTCTTTAAGTTAAGTTCATATAAAAAATAACTTGTCTAGAACCACCATTTGGAGTAGGGAATGAGCTGAATCTGCGGATTTCTGAACAATTACAAAAACATAATTCAAATGCAGATGTCCCCAATAATCAAAGTTCTACGTCAAGCTTTCGTCCGTGTTCCTAGGTATAGACCCTTCTATTTTTTCGGAATGACAATCCAATATTGTGAAGTAAGACTACATTTAACAGGGCTATATGGGGGTTAAATGGAAACCTTAACACTGAACATGTGGGAAATAACGAAACATTCCAAGCGCTCAATATATCCCAAAGATAAAGGCATCAATTGATATATTAATATATTGAAACATTTCTACGTGTCTATCATAACGAAAAAAAAATTTTTTTTTGGAGATAAACAATTGAATGATTGTTCCATGTTTTATGTTTAAGTTTAATGAGTACCGGTGAAAATTGTCCAATTTCAAACGCTTATTGCTCGGTCATTTCATGATGGATTGATGAATTTTTCGCGTTAATCGATTTCGGCACTCCATAACAATTTTTTTATATTGAAGAAAATAATATATGTCATGAAACTAACTATCGAACAATTGAAAAATCTCAACCCTTATCCTAACGGAAATACCCACTTCTAATTGGTCGAAATTGACGATACATGCGGCGGTTCCCTAACAGAGACATCAAAACCAAGCTGCCTGGGGGAAATCAACATTGCGAATACATGAAAGTAGGGGAGACTTTTGTTTCTACCGAGATGTGTTCCCTAACAGAGACATCAAAACTAAGGTGCCCAGGGGAAATCGACGTGAAAATATATGTTAGTCGGTGGCATTTTTATATTGCGAGTAAGGTGAGTGACACGATTAATTCTAGCAAATAAAATTTAAATTTGGAACTTTAACGTTGGTTGTTTCGTAAAATTTAATATCCATGACCGATCGTGTATTGTGAAAAATTTAGCTCAAGTCTAAGTGTAAAATTGTATATGGTAGCAGTTGTGTTAAAAATGACTTGATCTATGAAACAATTTATTTCTATTTTCATAAATAATGTTCCCGCTCGAGAACGGGTCGTTTGGTTTAAGCTGTCTGTTTTGTTGTGTTTATTTTCATCCAAGTAAAGTTTATACGGCGAGAAAATTTGGAAAAGTGGAGAAATATTACAAAAAGTGATTTCCCATATGCTCTACATATAGTATTAGGTTCAGTTAGTTCAATTAAAATTCACACTGGGTTGAATAAACACTCAGAAAGTAAAAGTTATAAAAGAAAATTAACTTTCTCATTTCAAATATGTTTTCTCTATATTAAAGTAACATGATTTTACTGATGAGAAAAATTGATAATTATGTACGGTATTGGTAATTATCTTATATTACATTGCACAATGGTCCAGGAGATGTATTTAAATGGAAATTAACATTTAGAGCTTGAAAGTTATTCTCTAGACAAAAAAATGTCTTCGACATAAATTGTCGATGAAATAAAAAATCTAACTTTCTTATCTTTATAGATAGAGGTAAACATAGTTCGACAATGTTGTAGTCCCAATTATTTGAAACATGTTTGTAGAACAATGTTTTTTTTCTATCTCTTGAAATAACCGATATAGCGCTTTTCGATTTTTTTAGGGTCACCATGAAAAAAACTGTTTTTTGTTCTAACTTTTAGATTTCAAGTTCTACATACAAACTGTCTTCGGAAGACTTTTAAAGCTTACTAATACAAACATTTAGGGATGCAGAACTTGTCAATATCTCAACTTCACTCAAAGTTATTGATATTTCTTCCCAAAAAATACGCTCTTTATCTAAAATCATGAGTTTTTCGGTAAAAGACATCAATAACTTTAAGTAGGATTAAGATATTGACAAGTTCTGCATCGCAAAATGTTGGAATTGATGAGTTCTAAAAGGTAAACGAAGACAGTTTTGATGTAGAATTTGAAATATTAAAATGAATGCAAAGAGCCCTATGGTCAAAGCGCTAAATCGATCGAAAATTTCGGTCACTCTGTGTTTGATTACATAAAAATGAGCGCTCTTTCGTATGTAACAACTTTGTCGAAGACAGTTTTTGTCTAGAGAATAACTGCCGAGCTCAAAATGCTAATTTCCATTTAAATACATCTCCTGGACCATTGTGCATTGGTGAGTTTTGTTTTTCTTTATTTCATCCATACATAACATAGGAGGCATCTCGTCTAGGGTCACAGAGGGTGGTTTTCATCACCACTTCAGTATCTTTTATCTGATACGCACCATCCAACGACTGTTTACCATCTTTCTATTATCATCACGCGGTAAACACTGGTGGAGTGAACAAACAATATCTAACAACCAAACCAAACGGCCACCAAAACATTATCAAGTTTAACGATGAAATTCTTCAAACATATCCAAAATCAACACACAACACACAAGTACACAACCCTCCTGTGACTTTTTTTCAAAAATTGATGCATTATTCTGAAAAAACACACAGGAGGGTTGTTTCCGAGACACGACCGCATCGTTGACGTAGGATTCCGTTAGGCTGTCTGTTGATTTTGGATATGTTTGAAGAATTACATCGTTAAACTCTTTGATAATGATTTGGTGGCCCTGAAAAGGGCTGTTTTGTTTGGTTGTTGGTTATAGTTTATTCACTCCAACAGTGTCTACCGAGTGATGATGACAGTAATGATGACAGAAGGATGGTAAACAGTCATTGGATGGTGCGTATCAGATAGAAGATGGCGAAGTGGAATGAGATATGATAAAAACCGCCATCTGTGACCCTAGACGAGATGCCTCCTGTGTTATGTACGGATGAAATAAAGAATACACGATAATTACCAATAACGAACACAATTATCAATTTTTCTCATCAATAAAAACATGTTACTTTAATATAGAGAAAACATATTTGAAATGGAAAAGGTAATTTTCTATTATAATGTTTACTTTCAACCCAATGCGAATTTTAATTGGACTGACAACATCTAATATTATATCTAGAGCATATGGGAAATCACTTTTTCGAATATTTCTTCACATTTCCAATATTGAAATTTCCTTGGGTGAAAATGAACACAACAAAACAGACAGCTTAAACCGAACGACCCGTTCTCGAGCGGGAACATATCTTGGTTTTTATTTATTGAAATAAATTGAAATAAATCGTTTCATATATCAAGTCATTTTCAACACTGCTACCATGCGAATGAACGGCGAATAAACTGAAAAGGTTAAAACCTCTTAAACACAAAGCTACCATGTACAATTTTACACTTACACTTGTGCTAAATTTTACACAATACTTGATCGGTATTTGATATGAAATTTCACAAAGCAACCAACATTGAAGTTGCAAATTCAAATTTTATTTGCTAGAATTAATCGTATCACTCACCTTACATGCAATATACAAATGCCCTTGACTTGCATATATTTGCATTATCGATTTCCTCCAGGCACCTTGGTTTTGATGTCTCTGCTAGGGAACACATTTCGGTGGGAACAAAAGCTCCCCATACTTTCATGTATTTGCAATGCCGATTTCCCCCAGGCAGATTGGTTTTGATGTCTTTGTTAGGGAATCGCCGCATGTGTCGTCAATTTCGACCAATCAGAAGTGGGTATTTCCGTTAGTACAGGGGTTGAGATTTTTCAATTGTTCGATAGTTAGTTTCATGACATATATTATTTTATTCAATATAAAAAATTGTTATGGAGTGCCGAAATCGACTGACGTAAAAAATTCATCAATCCATCATGAAATGACTCAGCAATAAAGGGTGTGTCACATCAAATTGCATCACGGAAAAAACGCTGTAGAAATTCGCCCAGTAGACCGATCCTTTTGAAAACTTTAGACAGTAAAATAAAAACTATTAAACAACTTTTGGCATTTTCTTTTTATTCATACTTCGAGCCCAAGCCCGTATGCTCGCACCTTCCTCTTTACCCCGTCCATAAGTTTCTGTACAACGTAAGGTTGTAGTTTTTTGACGTAGGACTACGTCTTTCATTTCTATACCGGGGTGTAAAATCAAAGTTTCGAAAACGAAAGCGTTACGCCGGAGACCGAGATTTTGAGCGTTAATAGCTCCTAAACAACTGAACGAAATGGTATGATAAACACTTCATTCGAAAGATAAAATGTCTACGCGTTATATACTTGTTACTTTTTGATCCAAAAACTTGTTTCAATAGTCTTAAAATTGCTTTCAAAACAGGCTATTGAAATCACCAATCGGTATATAAGCGAGCGGCGCTCGGAAATCCACTCAGTTCTAACTGAACAGCGATTGGAGCATGTTGTCGCTGTTACGGTGAAGCTCTTTATTTATCATGAAAGCGCGGATGAACGGTGTCACCAAGAGCCTGTTTGTGCACCCTAGGCCAGAAGGGAATCTATCAGGAGGAGAATGATGCCACAAACGGTTCCCTGGGAAGACATCGCTACACACACATACACGCGCGGCTATTAACAGGTGGTTATCGAGTTGGCATTAACCACTGGTGGGCTTCCAGTATCGAGGAAAATGTGGAAATATCTAATCGTTACTGAAAATAATCTGCCAGTTCCTTTGGGAATTTCCAAAATATATTCATGTGAAAGAGTTTAATTGAATGTTTTCTATCCATGTAACACTGTGACCAAATACATTTGGTTTTGTGGTTTTTCAATCAATCGCAATTAACAGGATAGCTTCAGAAGATTATTCTTCCCCATCAGTAGGATATTTCCGTATCCAATATTGTATGCGCCCGCAATCGATTATTGCTCATTCGCCGAAAGTTCCGAGCTCAGAGATTTCATTCCCCTCTAGTTTGCCTTCCAAATTGCCATCGTAAACCACAGCTTCTCTCGATTCAATCACACACAAAAAGCATACTTAAGCGATATTATGGTGGTGAGACACATTCATTTTTCGTGAGGACATCGACAAGACAACATCGTTGCTGAGGATGCTGGACGGCGAAGGGTCGAGATCTGCCCTGAAACGCAAGCAGTTTGTTTGAAACTGTGAGGGAGCACAGAGAAGCCGATCCTTCAGGAGAAGAGAAGGTGACCATCGAAGCAGCCGCTACACACACATACAGGCACGGAATTCTTTCCGTTTAGATGCCATTCAGCATCGAGAATGATCCGGAAAATAATCGGCCAGTTCCTCTGGGAATTTAAAAATACATTCATGTGAAAGAGTTTATTTGAATGTTTTCTATCCATAAAATATCCATATAATACATTTGGGTTTGTGATTTGTCAATCAAGTACAGTTAGTAGGAAAGCTTCTGAAGATTATTCTTCAGAACAAGGTTTTTCGTACCCTATATTGGATGCATAAAACCTTGTGCATCCAACGAAACGCTCTCGTTTTCGAAGTCCACCAAATATTCATTTATTCATTCATTCAGAATGGATTTAGATTCAACTTCAAACAAATGATCTCTAAATCAACGATAGTCCTACGTCACCCTTGCGGTTATACCATAGATATAACCCACTTCCTGTTTTTTGAATAGAAATCCATTTTCTCTTGAAGTCCGCCTCCGATTTGACAACTTTTGGGTTCTTCCGGAGGGCCTGCTTCATAATCGCCCAATATTTCTCTATTGGGCGAAGCTCCGGCGCGTTGGGCGGGTTCATTTCTTTTGGCACGAAGGTGACCCCGTTGGCTTCGTACCACTCCAACACGTCCTTTGAATAGTGGCACGAAGCGAGATCCGGCCAGAAGATGGTCGGGCCCTCGTGCTGCTTCAATAGTGGTAGTAAGCGCTTCTGTAGGCACTCCTTAAGGTAAACCTGCCCGTTTACCGTGCCGGTCATCACGAAGGGGGCGCTCCGCTTTCCGCAAGAGCAGATCGCTTGCCTCACCATGTAGTTTTTGGCAAACTTGGATAGTTTCTGCTTGCGAATCTCCTCCGGAACGCTGAATTTGTCCTCTGCGGAGAAGAACAACAGGCCCGGCAGCTGACGAAAGTCCGCTTTGACGTAGGTTTCGTCGTCCATTACCAGGCAATGCGGCTTCGTCAGCATTTCGGTGTACAGCTTCCGGGCTCGCGTCTTCCCCACCATGTTTTGCCTTTCGTCGCGGTTAGGAGCCTTCTGAACCTTTTATGTACGCAGGCCCTCCCGCTGCTTGGTTCGCTGGACGAATGAACTTGACAAATTCAGCTTATTGGCGACATCCCGGACCGAACTTCTCGGATCACGTCTAAACTGCTTAACTACGCGCTTGTGATCTTTTTCACTGACGGAGCATCCATTTTTGCAGTTCTTCACCTTCCGGTCGATGGTTAGGTTCTCGAAGTATCGTTTTAGTACTCTGCTGACCGTGGATTGGACGATTCCCAGCATCTTACCGATGTCCCGATGTGACAACTCCGGATTCTCGAAATGAGTGCACAGGATTAATTCACGACGCTCTTTTTCGTTCGACGATATTTTTCCAAATTGACGAAAAATTGACAGTGAAGCATGGCCAACGTGATCTATACACTCTTATCTGATTATAAGCGAAAGCTGAAGATATAATTCCTAAAAATAAAATTTCTACAGCGTTTTTTCCGTGATGCAATTTGATGTGACACACCCTTTAAGCGTTTGAAATTGGACAATTTTCACGATGTACTCGATTTTCGATTTTCAATTTGTACCCCAATTTGTTCCCGAAAGATGTAATCCTACGTCAAAATGGTTACAAATTTAATATTCAAAGTATTGCCCATCGCTAGTCACAACTTTTTCCCATCTTTCTGGCAATTCACGGATCCTTTTGCGGAAATAATCGGCCGGTTTGGTGGCTAACCACGAATGGATCCAATTTTTGACTTCATCAAAATTGGAGAAGTGATGTTGCATCGATCGAAAAAGGTAGTAATCGGACGGAGCAATGTCTGAAGAATACAGCGGGTGGGATAGGACTTCCCATTTCAGCGTTTCCGAGTATGTTTTGACCGGTTTTGCGACATGCGGCTGAGCATTGTCGGGCTGCAAAATAACTTTATCGTGTCATTGCTCGTGTTGTGGTCGTTTTTCCTTCAGTACACGACTCAAACGCATCAACTGTCGTCGGTAGAGGTCCCCCGTAATGGTTTCATTCGGTTTTAGTAGCTCATAGTACACCACACCCGGCTTGTTCCACCAAATAGACAGCATAACCTTCTGGCCGTGAATATTCCGCGCGGCCGTCGATGTTGATGTATGGCCGGGGTATATATACGTTGCCCGACGTTTAAACGTTTAGATATCCGAAATAATGAAATAAGTAAACTGATTACTGTTTGCTTAGGTTTTGTTAATTAAGAAGTGGAGTTTATTGGTGGTTGAGGACTTCCGATAGATCACTCTGTTTTCACGAATACGTGCATTGATTCCGAACTAAAGGTAGCTTCAAAGTACAACACACTACAAGCCGAATAGGATGAATAAATTTTACAAAAGTGAGAACTGTGTTCATTGCTATAATTACCACTAACACAACCGATTTCGGATTTTTTGATCAAGATCTGCGAAACATGCTGAATAGTATAATTTGTGGATTTTTGTTTGGGAATGTTGTTTTTTGCTAATGGGTACAGAAAAACTGCTCGGATATCCGTTATGTTATTTGAATTGACAGCCCTTGGTGTAGTACTACGTCTCTCCGGTTATGTCCTTGACATTACCCGCCCGTCTTTTTTTAAGGTGTAGGTGCAGATTCAAAACAAAATGATTTTACCTCTCAATTATGTTATATGAATACAATATTTTAATTTTCAAATTTTTTGGGAAACCCAGTGATCAAACATTTCAAGTCTATTGGTTGGGATCACCCATGATTTAGCACTGACAACCAGATTTCTAGAATTTCAAAGTTTCCAAACAAATCTAAGAAAATGAAATTTCAAACTCTGCAGAAATCTCGTCTAGCTTAACGACTTGGTTTATTGGTTCTTTGCCCCGCGGAATAGTAGGTACTGTCTTCAGAATTTTGCATTCGAAATCAGACACTCGCCCATTCTCTGCTCCCCTTTTCTCCCTGACAATTCCGCTTTCATCTTCTTGTTTGTTTTGCTCGACTCCTTTCGACTCGTCTGCCTCATTTTTTTTTCGTTTTCTTTGCTTCTCTCCACAGCCGATATGATAATACTTTTGCAACCCGGCTGAAGTTTCGCGTTTAAATTCTTTCTTTTTTTCGCTTTATTTTTTTGAGAAATTAAATAAATTATCTCCTCTTGGGGACGAACGCATCATCACACACGGTGGCGGGGTTTTCGATGCTACCTCGCGCGCCAAGAACAGGTTGTTGGGTCTGTTGTTCGATCACCCGCTTGAAATATTGTGAAGCTTTTAGCGGTGGCTTTCAGTTTTTCGACAAGCATCGGTAAGAGTGGAGCTAAATCTCAGAACTTTCTCGGCCAAGGGTGCTACCGCTAGTGGTTGAGTGCTGTAGTGTTTCTAAAAAAGTGTAGTTTCCGGATGTTTAGTGAAGTTTGATTGGAGTGAAATTTTGCGCACATTGTGTGTGATTATTGGGAATGAGGCAGATTAGTTTATTGGTAAGTTGTGTGGGCGTTTGTGTCAGTGAGAGTTATGTGTAAAAAGTTTACTTCATTATCCTTTTGAGGAATGGGTGCTCCAGTATTTAGCAAATTTTTAAGAGTCCTTGTTTGTTCAGTTTCCAGTCAGAGGTACGCTCTGCAGAAATGAATTATAGAACTCAAGAGAACAGTTTGTGATTTCTCTTATTGATGGTATTTTCTAATGCATGTTGTTTCCGTTAATGTGTTGATTTTTTAAAAATCAACGGAAAAGGGTGGCCTTGCTTCGTCCTGAAGGAACGAAAAAAACCTCTTATGTTGGCTAATTTTGAACGTTTCTGGTCAATTACAAGCTTCAAACGGTCTATTTTTTAACAGTAGAGATCTTAATTTAGTGTACTGTAATTAAATAAAAAAATTAAAAATAAATAAGACAAAAATTAAATTAAGTTGCACGTATTCTACTGTTGTAGTATCGGCAACATAAACATCATTCACAATTTCAGCGGCCTAGCTTGCATTTTCGCATTTATAAAAGAAGAAGTGTAAAATGTACCGAATTTTCTTTTTGTTGACCTCCATTGTTAACACCCTGTAACTCACAATTGAATGGATCAACCCAAAAACAGCAAAAGAATTTTTTTAATGTGAAATGTCACCTTTACAACGAGCCCATACTTTAAATTGTATGATCGATATTACGTGAGATATTGATCACTAAAGCCAGCTATCGAGAAAATAATAGATAACTTTTCCCAACCTAATATATTCATTTTTTCCATACCATTTCTCTCGTCCAAATTCATTCTAAGTAATTAATATCGTACTAAATTCAGCACGTCATGCGTTCACTCACTTGCAGGTGAGTGAACTTATCCTTGTCAGTGATCATCATTTTAATTGTTCATCCGCTTGTTCATTTGTGTTTGCTTCACGTACTTTTGAACAACCACTTGCCGAATCCACTTCCGCTTTGCTTAAGCGCTAACATCCATTATCACCGAGAATAATCTCCAAACAGCTCTTACTTTCAATCCTGATTGCGACACTCGGCGAAACTTAAACTTAAATGTAGTTTAAAGTTTTCCGACTCGTCACTGTTCATTCCCATTCGGGGGCTGACCATGGCCTAAGAATATTTGATGATCAAACAAATCGCATGAATCAGGCAGATGCTTTGCGTCATTAAGGCCGAAAGAGCACCTCACGAACGACCGGTCTCCTAGTAGAGCACCATTCGGGGATTGAGTCATCGTAGGAGTTTGGCTCACACACAATATATTCATCCTTGACTTCGTGAATTTTGGAATCAGGTCCAGTTTCGGTATGAGCAATATGAATACAATTAATAACACAAATAAATGTAGCAGCGACTAACGGTTTCGCGGTTTTCGGGTTGACGCCATGCGTTACATGTATTGTAGCAGGGCTGGGACAACTTGTGTCGGCTTGGAATTCCCTAAATGTAGGCAGGCGAAACAACCTTCATTGTAACATGCTCATAGTGTAACGTATTCTATCGACAGTGTTATCAGATTTCAGAATTTTTGATCATGAGTCTGAAAACATTTTTGTATAAGACTGGTTCCAGCGCGACGTGACATTTTGACTTATCACAAACTCGTTTTGTTTATTTCCATGTATAAATTTCGTGATCTCCCAGAAATAAATGACGAAACTCAGAAAATTTCCCACGACAATCGGTAGTAAGCGAATGTTTGGTAGTTTAATTCGTTTATTGGCAATCAGGATTTTTTTGGCCTTTTTTACTTTTTGCGGTTTCCGATTCAAATTATGGAACAATTCCACGTCAAATCAATCGGCCTCTGCCCGACCCTTTCGTTTTTCAACTTTGTGCATAAGTTGGCAGCACCATAAAATTACAATTTTCATTATTATATGATCAAATTTAACTACGACTGATTTTATAAGGGGTTCATTGGTCAATCGTTCACCTCTATTTCTCCAAAAATTGTAACATGAAATCCAGAGACGATCAAAACGTGTTGTTCTACAAAGTTGTTGGGAAGTTAAAATATTTTCTAGGAAAAACAACATGTTAAAACACTGTTAATAAAAATGAAAATAAATATGATAAATGGTAAATACTTTCATATTTTAATATATTTTAATTTTAATTTTAATAGCCCATATTTAGATTATTTTTGAATAAGTTTTTATTAACATTAACAAACAGCAAAATTCGTATTAATGTTCGTCATTGTTCACAAGTTTGTTGAACACCGCATTTCAATCCGACGTATGATTTTCGATGATTTGCACATCTCTTGTAATACAATCACTGGTAATTAAAACTAGTTAAATTAATTATCATTTGATCAATTTTAATTAATCAGTTTATAGTTTTGGGTAGCTGTCACCTCATGTAGACGGTTTTAAAAAATCGGAGATGATCGAATCAGAATCGGCTGTTTTTCGGCTACTTCGACGTGGAATTGTACCCTAGAACCTCTACATGTCAAATTTCGTTCCAGCAATTGTTTGCTTGAAACACAAACAGAAAATATAGTGAAAAAAATTTGACGATTAGAATGGGTATGTTTTTTCCGAATGCACTAACATGCATTTTTGACGTGGTCACTCTACGGAAAATGTAACGATTCATTAAGAGTTTCCAAACGCATGTTACTCAAAATCGTTATTGCGATATATGTCGTGTTGTATACCATTGGAAATTTATCCAGCAATTGTTTGCTTGAAACACAAACAGAAAATATAGTGAAAAAAATTTGACGATTAGAATGGGTATGTTTTTTCCGAATGCACTAACATTACTCAAGAATTAATCAAGCAAGTGAAAACAAATTAGCCATATGGAGGTTTTAGGGTGCAATAAATGTTTCTATGGTAGCTAGACACTCCACCCCCTTCTCTAAAGGGGGGCTGCCATACAAATGAAACACAAATTTCTGCATTACTCGAAAATCATCAAGCAAATGGAACGAAATTTGACATGTAGAGGTTCTAGGGTGCAATAAATGTTTCTATGGAGGTTAGACACTCCACCCCCTCTCTAAGGGGAGGGGGGGGGGCTGCCATACAAATGAAATACAAATTTCTGCATTACTCGAGAATTAATCAAGCAAATGAAACGAAATTTGGCATGTAGAGGTTTTAGGGTGCAATTAATGTTTCTATGGTGGTTAGACACTCCACCCCCTTCTCTTAGGCGGAGGGAGGGGGACTGACATACAAATGAAACACAAATTTCTACATTACTCGAGAATTGATCAAGCAAATGCAACCAAATTAGGCATCTGGAGTTTTTAGGGTGCAATAAATGATTCTATGGTGGTTAGATAATCCTCCCCCTCTTTTAGTGGGGAGGCTGCCATACAAATGAAACACAAATTTTTGCATTACTCAAGAATAATTTAAGCAAATGAAGCCAAATTAGGCATATTGAGGTTTTAGGGTGCAATAAATGTTTCTTTGGTGGTTAGATACTCCACGCCCTCTCTGCTAAACTTAGACTAAACACCCCCATTGTGGTATTCTAGATTTAGAGTGTAATTGGTATGACAGCACGAGTGTGTTGATTATTACATTTAGAGGGAAATGGATGTCGGTTTTTGAATAATTGATAGTGTTGTGTGTTGTTGATTGTGGGAATATCACATTGGCGATCCTGCCATACTAGATTCGCTGGATAGGAGAATGATTTTATTCAAATTCTCAGATTGGTAAGTGATAAAAAAGAGAAACGATAAATAATAATTTTGTTTCTAGTTTGGACGGGGAAACAGATGAAAACAATGAGTTAGAAATCGAGGTGGAGTAGTAGAAGAAGTATATCAGTATTGGTAAGCAAAATGTGATGGCGTCATTGTGAATATGGCATTCTATGTGAATATGGAAGAAACAGACACAAGTATTGACGTTGCGATGTGAAAGGTGGTTATGGCAGTGCATGCGATATCGCTCGTTACTCCACTATCTTCATTACCTTCATTTGTTTCGAAATGATTACCAGTGTTTCGAAATGAAACTGACGAGAAGGGATGCCAGAAAAATGATTTTACTGAGATCAAAACAGTTGAGTCGGGTCAAGCCCAAGGCCATCTTATAAATAAAAAGCATCACACTGAATATAAATCACGGTCAGAACAGTTGAGTCGGGTTAAGCCCAAGGTCAACTTATGCAGAAAAGTTATACATCGAGTTTCGGTTACAGTTGAGTCGGGTCAAGCCCAAGGCCAACTTGTACTAAAAGTTTTGAGTCGAGTATAGCTCTAGGCCAAAACAGTTGAGTCGGCTTTGAGGTCAACTTGTACAGAAAAATTATACATCGGTTATAGTTGAGTCGGGTCAAGCCCAAGGCCAACTTGTTTACAACAAAACAGCTGAGTCGGGTAATGCACAATAGCAGCATATACAAGTGAATGGATAAAAGAAATGAACAAACATTAAAAATAAATTAATTGAAATAATTATATAATTACAGAAAACAGCCACACTGCCGCTAATGAAATGAAACAAAAGAAAATAAGCAGCGTTGACGTTCAACCTAATTTCAAAATTGCTTGCACTGATACCAGTCGCAGTTTGCGAACGCGAATATTTCCAATGTTTAATGTTAATTTTCTGTAAATATGAGCGGATTTTGGCGGGTGAGTGATATTTCGTCTTCGGGGGAATCAAGTGAAGAACTGGAAAGTGTTGAGAATGGAGAAAGGCCAGGATCACTTTAGTAGAGATCGGTATATCGCGTAGGGTTTTGGAAGAAACAAAAGTGATAGAGGTTAAGCAGGGAAAATCGGCATCAAAAGTGCTATCGGGTTCGTGGCGGTTCAAGCCTTTCTAAGAGAATTCGCCCCTCAATGTACACAAAGCGGAATCAGAGCAACGTAAGGAAGAATTTATTCAAACGCTGATCAGATGTTCTGCCTGGGAGATCGCGACGAAACTTTAAGATGAGCGATTTAGTTAAGAATGATTCGGAACGGATTACGGCGAATGGTAACACCTTTTATTGTATTCGGATAGAAGTTATCGAGAGAAATCAAGCGATTCGGCGGATTAGGTTAATTAAAAAAAAAAGATTTTGACGTAGGACTACGTCTTTTATTTCTATACCGGGGTGTAAAATCAAAGTTTCGAAAACGAAAGCGTTAGGCCGGAGACCGAGATTTTGAGTGTTAATAGCTCCTAAACAACTGAACGAAATGGTATGATAAACACTTCATTCGAAAGATAAAATGTCTACGCGTTCTATACTTGTTATTTTCTGATCCAAAAACATGTTTCAATAGTCTTAAATTTGCTTTCAAAATAGGCTATTGAAATCACCAATCGGTATATAAGCGCCACTTCCTGTTTTTTTTTAAAGAAAACATGCTAGCGAATGCACTATGTGCCCATTTTTGATTGGTCCATTTTGTGCTCCTCAAATCGTACCGACCAAAACGGGCAACCAGAGCAGCAGCGAAATAGAATGAAGCACGATTGGAAAGGAAAAAGAAAAAAATGAACGAAACATTGGTCGCAGTCTCACACATGCGTAATTCTCGAGCCAGCCAGTCAGCTTAAAAATCCCCGCTCCGCTGCCGTAACGATCATTCTCATTCAAACTGTTCACCACATCGGTTCGCATCACAACACATCAACAAACCAACCCAAGCGGCCATGTCTGGACATGGTAAAGGGGGAAAAGTGAAGGGAAAGGCAAAATCCCGCTCGAACCGTGTTGATCTGGAGTACCCCGCAAGGGTAGCTAGGCCGAGCGCGTTAGTACCAGTGCACCAGTCCACCTAGCCGGCGTTATATAGTTTCGGCCGCCGAAGTGATCGAGTTAGCTGGTAAAGCTGCTCGCGACGATAAGAAAACCCGCATTCGGAACAGAACACATTCGGTTCGGTGAACATCAAGACAACAGGCAGTTGCAGCGAGTGGCGAGTGGCAAACGCAATCGCAAAACGGCATCAGGTAGCAGAAGAAAAAAGTTTGTTCTTTATACAAACTGCTTTGGTGGCAAATCCAGAACAAGGCGGCATGGAGGGCGTTCGAAATGGTTTTTTTCAAAACCACGAGTACTAAAGGCTGATTTAGACGATGCCAGTCAGCGCTCTAGTTGAGGTATCCAGTGAACAGAGAACAGACACTCTGTCCAAGTTACTTGTACCAGTATCGAACAAGTAATTGGGCTCTAACTTGAACAGAGTGTCTGTTCTCTATTCACTGGATACTTCAACTAGAGCGCTGACAGGCATCGTCTAAATCAGCCTTAAGTTTTCTAAATTGGAATCATTCCATAAAACAAGGCGCTTTTCAGGGCCATTAAACCTTCCAAAAAAGAGTTTAGGAAATACAGTTCAATGCTTTCTAAAACAATATCCAAAATAATAATAAAACACAAATTGATTTTTTCATAATTTGTTTGCCAGGATATGATGAATATGTGAATTTGGCAGTTGTTCTGAGCTTATTGATTTTCACCAATTCTTAAATTGCTTCCAGATTGAAAGTACATTAATTTACACTTATCTCGACATTTAGCTAATTGGACGGACCTGTAATGCGACATATTTAGTTGGACATTTTTGTAAACATAGAGTTCGGGGTCCAAATTATGACCCCACATTGAAAGTCGACATTGTACCACTGTCATCGCAAATGTTCAATTACAGGTTAAAATTACCTCCAATCCGATACTGAGTGGTGGTAATGCGACGTGTCATTGAATGTAATTTACTGTAAAATATGTCACAAGCTGGATGGGAAGAAATTTTCCAACTGTGAAAGCTGTGGCGAGTGGCAAATGCAATCGCTAAACAGAAAGGTTTAGCCGAACAAGATGGGGATATCGAGTGATAACAAAACAATAAACTCTTTAGATTGAAGATAATTTTGTGATCCTGAAAAGGACCCTTTTAGCCTGCATGTGAATCCAACGAGTGAACAAATCGTAATGAATGTATTTTTTTGCCATCGCTCCCTTTTAACGCTTATTCGTTCGTCTCGTTGGACTCGCCCCTCTGGCTGAGTCTGCTGATTTGTCTCTATCCTGTGAGTGTGTACCGCTAGAGTATAAAACACGCGGACCCCAAAAAAATATCTTATTTTCTTTCGAACCGTAAACCCGTGTGGTTGTACGGCATCGGCATCGTGAACGTAACAAAGGAGGACAAGTTAAGGGAAAGGCAAAGTCTCACTCGAACCGTGCAGGTTTCCAGTTCCCTGTTGGTCGCATTCACTGATTGCTCCGCAAGGGTAACTAGGCCGAACGGATTGGTGCCGGAGCACCAGTATACCTAACAGCGATTATAGAGTTTCGGCCGTCGGAGTGCTCGAGTTGGCTTGCAAAGCTGCTCACGACAATCAGAAACCCCGCATCAAGAAAAGAGCAGCTTCGGTTCGGCGCTCGTCAACAATTAGTTTCAGTGAGTGGCAAAGTGTTTCTCCGGCACGTCGCATTAAATGTAATTTACTGAACAACATGTCACAAGCTGGGTGGTAAGAAATTTTCCAACTGTGAAAGCTGTGGCGAGTGGCAAACGCAATAGCAACACAGGAAGGTTTAACCGAACAAGATGGGAATATCGAGTGATAACAAAAACACAACACCAAAGGTTCTTTTCAAAACCATCAACATATTCATAAAGAGTAAACAGTAAACTAATCCATTTTTCAGGTAGATTTTCAGGTTCACGTAGGAGAAGAAAATAAAACAACATATTTAAAATATATCTTTAACAAAAGCTGTCCCCTTTGTATAGTCCTACGTCACTCCGGTTATGTCCCCGACATTACCCACCCGTCTTTTTATTTGTTGTTTCTCCTCGATTTATTCTTTGCTGGTTACGAATTCAGATTAATTCTTTCATCCATCTTCCCGCTGCTGATTTCGGTTCAATATTCCTGATTTGCTGAGATGAGCTTTCCCCGCCAGCATGATCCCGAAATCAATCGGGTCTCACGTTGAGAGCCGATGAGCTCAAGGAAGAAAGATTAGGATTGAAATTTAATTTATGCAAATCCCTTATTATGAGTAGCTCAACAAATGTAACAAAAACAAGAGGTTAATCTGTTCTGAAGAGTTTTCCACCCGGAGGAGATTGGATGGAAGAGGGGCGGCTATTTAGGAAGATTACATACCGTCGCTCTACACTCGTTATAATGTTTATTAGGAAAACAAAACAAGTTTTCAAACTTAACCCCAAAATCGTAAACATATTTTAGTCTCCCTATTGAAAAAGGATTCCAGGTTCTATTGGGACGAAATTTCTGAGTTGAGAATTAATCGAATGTGTGTTTTGTTTCAATGATTGCAGGTTTATTGTTTTCTCGCCATCTCGGGAACCGCGGCTACCGAATCACGTCAGCAGCTTCGCTCTGAACTTGTGTATCATGAGAGAAACCATAAAGAGGGTGAGTGTCGTATGATGGATTGAAAAAGGAAATCGATTGATTTTCTGTTATTTTTCATCGTTTTAGGACGATACAAGTATGGGTATGCCGTGAGGCGAGGCGAGAGCCAGTTCCATCACCAGAGATCGCTGGATGGGGCAATGTATGGATGCTATGGTTACGTGGACCCTAAGGGAAAGCTCTTCATCACGCACTACCTGGCCGATATGGCAGGCTATCAGTTAGTCAATATGGCGAGCCCTGATAAAAAATTGATTGAAAAGATTCAGAATCGAAGGTAAGCGAGATCAGAGATTTTTCGATCACTATTAAATGTACTAATATTGTTCGGCTATAATTTATCCGAGGGCTGTAAGCCATATTATATATCGCCATATTACATCATAATAGGAATTTGACTTATCAAGATCCGCGATGTCATATGTACAGTGTCGACCTCTTGTGGTGATATATTATTTAAAACACGTAGCACTGAACCTTACTTGATCATTTCCGTTTGAATTTCAAGACATTTTCACTAAAATACAATCGACATTCAGGAATGACGTATACGATTGTATCTTTTTTGTATTATATGTACAAGTTTTTAACTGCCCTTTGAAAAGGGTCAAACATTATTTCTTAACTTTTCACAATAAATTATAATTCAAAAAATATGATACCTACAACATTCTGATTAAAAGATAAAGTGTAGAAAATTGTTTAAATTTCCATAGAAAGGAAATTAAAATAAATCACACAGCAAAACAGTAAAAATTAAAATTAATTTTTTCTCAAAAGCATATATTTTTCAAATTCTAAAAAAAATAATATGAATAGCCCTTACAATTTCCAACAAATCGTCCATACATCGGAAGATGCGCACTTTTACAGGGAAAAAGTTTATCTAGCCCACTCTGAAATCCATTCATTTGTAATTGCAGTGATAGGGAAATGATTTCGCTCTCTCGCTCGATCGCTCGCTTCCCTAAAAACTGTGCTCGTTTCTCCCAATCCCATTTTTTTTCTGCCACCGGACTGAACGGATTGAACACTATGCTCGTCTCTCCCAATCCCATTTCTTTTCTGCCGCAGGAAGGCTTATAAACCGGTGCCCACTCTGAAATTCATTCAGTTGTAATTGCAAAGTGATAGGGAAATGATTTCACTATGCTCTTCTCTCTCAATTCTATTTCCTTGCTGCCACCGGACTGAACGGATTGAACACTATGCTCTTCTCTCCCAATCCCATTTCTTCTCTGTCGCTGGACTGAACGAAATGGAAACGATACTCTTTTCTCCCAATCCCATTTCTTTTATGCCACCGGACTGAACGGATTGAACACTATGCTCTTCTTTCCCAATCCCACTTCTTTTCTGCCGCAGGAAGGCTTATAAACCGGTGGCCACTCTGAAATCCATTCAGTTGTAATTGCTCTTCTCTCCCAATCCCATTTTTTCTCTATCGCCGAACTAAACGAAATGGACACGATGATCTTCTCTCCTAATCTCATTTTATTTCTGTCACCGGACTGAAAGGATTGAACTATGCTCGTCTCTCCCAATCCCATTTCTTTTCTGCCGCAGGAAGGCTTATAAATCGAAGCCCACTCTGAAATTCATTCAGTTGTAATTGCAAAGTGATTGGGAAATAATTTCGTTCTCTCGTTCGCTCGGTCGCTCGCTTCCCTAAACACTATGCTCGTTTCTCCTAATCCCATTTCTTTTCTGCCACCGGACTGAACGGATTGAACATTATGCTCTACTCTCATAATCCCATTTCTTTTCAGTCACCGGACTGAACGAAATGTACATGATACTCTTCTCTCCCAATCTCATTTGGACACTATGCCCTTCTCTCCTAATCCCGCTTCTTCTCTGCCACCGGACTGAACGGATTGAACATTATGCTCGTCTCTCCCAATCCCATCTCAGTTGTAATTGCAAAGTGATAGAGAAATGATTTCGCACTCCCGCTCGCCCGCTTCCCTAAACACTATGCTCTTGTTTCCCAATCCCATTTCTTTTCTGCCACAGGACTGAACGCGTTTTAAGTTCTCTGCTGACTTTTTTCTATTCAGAAACATGGCAAGAACATTTCAAAAGTGAGAATTTACACACGACAATATTACGATAGAACATTATTTTTTCAAATAAGGCATTTTTGAATGGAGACATGTCTTATATTCCAGAAACTTTTAAATATAGAAAGTTCACGTCTTCGACTCAAGTTCATAATTTAATAAGATCTAAAACTTTGTCGAATACATTATATCGCTATCCTCACTTTCAGCAAAATTAGGCTTAGTTGTATTTTTTCAAAGAGTGCGTAAAAGTTGTAAGAGTGCCCATCTTCCGATGTAAGGACGACTTGTTGGAAATTGTAGGGGCTATTCATATATTTTGTTTTTGAACTTGAAAAAATTTATACTTTTGAGGAAAATGAATTTTAATTTTTAAAATACTTTTTTCTTCATCGAAATTTTTTTCAAAAAAACGACAAGAAAAATTATGCAGTGGGCAAAGTTGCATTGATACTTTTTTATTCAGTCAACGTTATTACGTTATTTTATTATAAAAGCTATCTAAGAATATTTCTTCCTTTTTTTATTCCATTCTCAGCTCCCCGGAACATCCCATCGACCTGCACGATCTCTTCCCGCTGGAGTGTCACGAAGATGGCGACATCAAAATGCTCCAGCAAACGGCGAACGAGATGCAAGCCTACTTCTCCAGCCAGGAAGCGCCATCGACTCCAGAAAGTAGACAAGCCCCGCCACCTGTCCATCGTCCCGATATCGGTAAACCGGTTGATGGTAATCATGTTTCCGAGGGCGATTCCACCAAAGATCAGCTCTACGCGGCATCTGATTGGCATCCATCTCCACGGAAAGCCTTCAGGGCATCCGTACGGGGTGATTCTGAGGATAAAACGAACACAAGGGTGCAAGGTGCGTCCCATGTAGCCAGGGGGAACGGACGCTATCAGCCAAACTATATCAGATCTTCACCTAGCAAAAGTACAGAAACAACTGTGTCCGGGCTCAATGAAAATCTGATGAAATCCAGTACTACAAATACTGTCGCTCAAAATTCAGGAGATGTGATTGCTGAGAAGACTAATAAACAGGATGTTGCCGATTCTGTACGAAGAACGACACTGGGAGGAAGTAAAAATGACAATATGGATGCCCAAGTTTTGCTTACCAAGGGCAAGAGCACAGAAGGAACTGTGTATGTGGTCAATGAAAATCAGAAATCTAGTACTACAAATACTGTCGCTCAAAATTCAGGGGATGCGATTTTGATTCCTGAGAAGACTGATGAACACCATGTTGTCGATGCTGTGCAAAGTAAGACACTGGGAGGAAGTAAAAATTACAATAAGGATGCCCAAATTTTGCCTACCAAGAGCAAGAGCACAGAAGGAACTATGTCTATGGTCAATGAAAATGTGGTGAAATCTAGTACTATAAATACTGTCGCTCAAAATTCAGGGGATGATCTGATGAAATCTAGTACTATAAATACTGTCGCTCAAAATTCAGGGGATGCGTTTGTGATTCCTGAGATGACTGATAAGCAAGAAGTTGTCCATGATGTCCAAAGTACGTCATTGGGAGGAAGAAAAAATGACAATATGGATGCGCAAATTTTGCGTACCAAAACTGCATCTGAATCGAAGAAATACGAGTCACCACAAGTATTTGTAGAAAAACCTGACGAGAGCCAAATTAATCTCGATGGTGGCGAAAAGCTAGAAGAGATTTCAAAAGTTCAAAACATTCCAGTGCCAATAATGATGGATGTCATCAATTCTGAATCTTCCAACGATCAAGACTTGTCATCTAGCAGTATTAAGGATGAAGATCACATTGAGCAGATAACTGAGAAGGCTGATTCTGGCCTATCTGTATTGATAGTACAAACAATCAACAATTTGCAGGAAAAACATGTTCCTGCTGTTGAATTAGCTGGAGATGAACAAGAACCAACGCTTTCAATCGAAGTGACAGCTGATGCGGTCCAACGTTCGGATGATCAAACCGCAGATGTGGCGGAATCCGGCAACGAAGTTAAAGCGACTACGCAAGGTGTTGACGAGAATGCGACCGAGCAAACAATTAAAAAAGACGATTCAATGTCTGAGATATTAACAGTTAGTAAAACTGATCAATTGGATGCAAGTACCATAGGTATCACTGAGACTGACGAAATAGAATCACCTCTAAAGAACCTTGAACAAAGTGTAACTGAACACGGAATTGAAGCCGATTCTATACATGAGGACCTACTTAAATCTATCCCGGAGATATCGGAGCAAGCAGGAGTGGCGATGGTTGAAAGTCAACTACCCATTGAACAAAAGTTAGAGGAAGACACACCTGCCCTCGAAGTAACTACGGTGAATATAAATTCAAGTCCGGTTCTTCCCCCCTCTGGAGTCATCGGGGTTAGGGATGAGGTAAAGATCACTCCGCCACCGAGTACTGAGACTTCATCAAAACCTTCATTCGAGATTGTGAAAAGTATTCTCGTTTACGAGTACACTGAGGATGGAGACTTCACTTTCACGGATCCCACAAAGTCCAGTGTGAATGGAGAGGAGAAGGTCACCGAATCTGCACAACAAACGACTTCCCAGATACCAGACAAGGTACGGTCCGTTGTGGTAATTAGTAATCCAGCACCAGAAACAAAAGATAATGCGGAATCCGTTGGAGAAAGGAGGGAGAGTGTCACAGAAATTTTGCACCCAAAGGTCGCTGTTTCGTCAAATGGGACTGTTCAGGGGACACATATAGAATCCGGTGCGATCTTCGGACTTCCTAAACCTGATCATATGGAGAGCTTTGGAGAAAGGAAGGATTCGGTCGTTGAAAATTTGCATTCCAAGACTGTTATGGCATCAAATGCCATCGTTAGGGAAGCTCTTGCTCATTCTATCGCGAAGTTTGATCGTACAGAGCTCCTCGGAGAAAAGAGGGAGTCGGGTGGCGCTGAGATTCTGCATACAAAGATCCCTATGTTATTGAATGGAGTTGGGCTGGGTACAATTACCGAATCAAGCGCGAGCTTCAAACTTCCAAAGTCTGATAGTACGGAGTCCGCTGGAGAGAGGAGGGAGTCTGTCTCAATGGCCCCTTTGGCAGCAAACAATATTGTGCTAGGATCCATAGCCATCTCCGGGTCTGAACATAAACCATTACCCGTTGTTAGCTTGCCCGCTTTCCGAGTACCGAACCCAGTTCAAAAGATTGCAGACAACTCATCTCCGAAACGAGCTGATAAACCATTCTTTAATCGCCACCCGATAGGCGAGGCCAAAGTGACTGTCACGCAGAGCTCTATGCTGACTGAGAAACAAACGAAAGCTTCTGTCGATTCCGGTAAAACTCGAAAGGGTTCGGTTAGCCGTGGTCGGGTAAGGTATGCAGACTACGCGAATGGTCAGAAAAAAGCAACGACAGGGGACGATAGTAAGAGCGTAACACGCGGAGAGGTACGTAGGACCAAAGTTCAAGATGCTACGATCAGCAAAGCAAAGGAGGAACAGCCCAAAGCTGTTGCTCAGAGGGTCGAAGTGAATAAATGGCAAAATACGGGAATTCATATTGGTCAAATCAGTAATCTAGTAGCGAAGGGGGAACATGGTTCAGCACCCAAAGAACTACCCAAGACTGATATCCAAAAGGTTGAGAAGAACATAGTAGCGGAAGAGACTGAGGTCAAAGTGATTAGTGGGGAAATTGGTAAGAATGAAATCGATAGTGATTCAATAAGACAAACTACAGAAGCGAAAGAACACGAAACAGTTCGTCAAGATCTGCCTCAGACCGATGAGATGACTAAAACTGTAGAAGGGAACGACAATAAAGTAATAACAACTGAAAACCTGTTAAAAACTAATGAACAGGAAGAAGAAATCATCGAAGCGATGGAAAAGGTACAGAATGAACCGCAGATCAGTACGTCGCAAGTCAAATCTGAATCAGTTAACAGACCGGAGTCTGGCGAAACAGTTGTTTCGGGTAGCCGGAGGATCGATATCAGAAAAGGCGATTTCAGAGATTATTTCGTACGCAAACAGGAGGTTTCGGTGATCACAGATGCGTTCAAAGCGAGTCAACTGGAAGCTGACAGTTCTGGAGCTCACAATGATTCTCTCGAAAGAGCAGAAACTGACCGAAGCCATCTTGTTGAATTCGCGAAGACTTCCCTAGGACCGAACACAGTAGAAACATCGTCTGGTGTCACCAAATTGGGCACAATTGTTGTTCCTGAAGAATATAGCTTAGCATCTTCGGTTGTTGTCAATGAGGTAAAAAACAATGACGAAACAAAGGAAAGTGTGACAGAACCTTCTAAAAACGATCTGCATTCTGAACCTGCACCTGGAACTGAAAATCGTCCGGTACCTGTTAAGATCCCAGAATACGTAATCGGAGCTACAGTTGGGAAGAAATTGACTCTGCAGGATGAAAGCTCAAATCTTTTGACAAATCAGGGAAAGGGCACATTCAAAAAGCTTGCGATTGAAAGCGATTCTGTCAAGTCACCTATACGCCTCGTCATCCCTCTGATCAACCATCAAGACTCGTCCCCACAAGGCATACGTAAGTCGAGCAAATTAGAAAATACCAAACTAGGAACCGCCGAAAAGGTACAGTCCGCAAATGCAGGTGACTCAATGATAACAAGAATCGTTACGCTTTCGAAAACTCCATATCCGCAAGGCAGTGAAACGATTGCAGATGATATCCAAAATGATCAACGAGCAATGAGTCCGAAGTTGCCGGCGACTCCTCGAACTACGACGGAGAGTGACGCAGAGCCCACCACCGTAAACTATCAACTAGCTATCGCAACGGATAGGATTCCGGTGACTCCCCACCCAGCAACCCTAGTGCGTCCGGTCACCTCAGGTTACTTACTGCAAGCTACCACCCCGGAGATACCGAGCAACCGTGCGGGAACAACTATCGGACCCAACGGTGACATTTACGACGAGGTTGAGGAAGACAATGAAACAGAAAGTAGACCTGCCGCATCATCGAGCACTTCAACCACACCATTTCCACCCCTGCTGGGGATCGGTCCGGGTGTAACCATTCAACCATCGGCGTCCTGCTATGAGATAACTCTCAACATTCCCATCGATGCCAAACAAGTACTCATCCGAACCGATTCCGCAATGTTCCAGGTGGCCGGCGATGGGGATCCAAAGGAACGAATCAAACTGATCGAACCAGGGGTTTACGAGGTTAATGTTGGCGCCACCAGTGCTATTAATTTTAAGCAGTATCAAGGTGCTTACCGGAAGCCATTACACGCTGATCCCATCAACACTCCTGTACCAACCAGAAGTACCGACTCCGAAGACGACGAAACATTTTCGAAAAACCAGCAGGCACTGTTGGATCTGATACCGACGTGGAAAAAAGTGCTCTTTTATTACTGATTCTCTTTCATCAAACCTACGATGATAATCTTCCCCGGTGGAAGATTGCGAACGATTTGCTAATGGAAGCGAAGCTACGACAACTGCTCAAAAGTACAGTCATCGAATACATTTGATTAGCATACTAATAAGGTAGATTACTGCTGCGTGTATGAGAATGTTTGTGAGGTCGCGTGAGTGAAATAAATTTTTGGAAAAACAATCTCCCAGATCATTTCTGGATCAATCCGAAATAATTCCCATCAATGGAAGAAATGGCACCAAGGGAGCGCGAAAAAATCCCGAATGGTATGCGATTGTGGTCGTAAAGTGTGATTCTGAGTGATCTAGCCTGGTGTCGCCACGATCCGTGAGATCGTTCACTCCGATGAAAGACGTGTCAGAATTGGGCATCGATGGTGGTCTTAATTGGGGTTGTTTGTGCAAGAATTGGTGGGGTGGTATCGCGCTACGAAACGCCGGCTGCTCTTTATTATGATTGGATTTGTATTTCGAGATTTAGCTTAATCAGCTATAAATTTCGGTTTTATGATGGTTTTATATTTCACGCATTAGGATATCAATATCGCGGAACTGCCAATCAGGATGATTAGGTTGTCGAGATATTTATGTGTTTCAAATCATGTCGTGTTTTGTGAAACTGATGGATTCCAAAATCCGCGAGGAGACTTTTTGTTTGTTGGTGTTTTATCGGCTTTTGTTTATTCAAGATAACGTTATGATTTTTTTTCTGTTATTGAAGATTCGATGCGAATTACCAACCCATTTTGAATGAGTATTACAACATATGGTTACATAGAAGCTTCTCTTCATTGCCTATCATATTCCAGATGTACTTGTTATTTACACCAAGGCGTCGAATCAAATAATTATTGACGAATTTGCGCAAAGCTGAATCAGCTCATGCGACATCTACATTAGAGCTCAGAACCACAAAAGTGAGGGTGTTTGTTTATTTACGCACTGAAAAGCAAGATTCGGTGGTGATTTTTTTTTTCAATTTAGATTCATTTCAGCCATTGAATGTCGTCAGTATATGGTAAGAAAGTTGGAGTTTTGTATATTTACGATGGTTTCAACACGCGATTTAACCAAAGTCATAGATAATCTTCGAAAATTTTAAGTTTGATAATGCATACCGGTTATTGACACTTCGGATAATTGCGATGAAATCGATATCATATCGAATTGGCTGATATCATTGATTATGTAGGGGTAGATACGAGAAGGATTTGGAGTATTTTTAGCGCAAAACACCCTATTCATCTTTTACTTAGTTGAAAAAAAACTATGTTACAATACTTATAACAAGCCATTCCTCGTAATATACATAGCACATTGTAAAATGACGATTTTCTAACCTTTTCAGCGTGGAAAGAATACATGAAACCGGGAAATTTGAAGATAAATTCTGATTTGTCTAGAAAATTTGAACGAATTTCATACCAAAAAAAAAACATCCTCATTTTACTCGCTGCGCCATCTGATTGTAAATCCAACGTAAATTCGTCAATTCTGTTGAGAGAAATTTAATGTAGGATGTCTATATTGTTATGACATGCAGATGGCACGTTCGAGTATTCGAGTGAGTGAATGAAAGTTCAATTGTTCTAATCAATCATCGCAAGTGAAGTAAAATCGTATTCTATAAAAAACTATTGGGGAGCCATAAACTATTTTTGATACCTATCATTTTTGGACATTGATAGTTAAATACCAGGTATGTAGGCATTTATTGAATGGAAATGAAACAATTTAATGCAATTAAAGTGTTGCATCATCGTATTGCTAGTTATACACTTTTTACTATCTCCCTGGAAATTTGTTCTGTTCATTTTCAACAATTCTGAAGCAATTTACATACGTTCCTGTAAAAACTGGAGCGCTGCTCAGCTAGTGTGAGTTCTTTAGAAGTGGATAGATAGTAATCGGATGAAGCTGGGACTTTTGAGTAAGCCAAATGCGAAAGAAGTTCCCAAACAAAAGCCTCAATCGTATCTTCACCTGTTTTACATTGTGTGGTGGTGAATTATTATAAAATAATATAATCTTAGTTGCTTTTTATAACATTCTGGTCGTTTTTTACGCAAATTGGAACCCGAATTGATCGTTTGCGAGGGATAGCGTTCAGTAGAAGCTCTGATCCTATCAAATACACAAATAGTCTTCCGTCCATAGCGATTTGGCCGCGCATCCGAAAATGTCGATCTTTTTACGTAGATTCTCCAGATTTTTGTTTGTATCGTGCTGAATGGACATGCAAAGTTGTTAGCTTCAGAATACATTCTTAAAATATACATAAAGAAAACTGCACAGTACTGAGCTTGCACTGGCGTGCGGAAGCAAAGCAGAAAGGAAATGTGAAATTAGCTATCACCCTAAACTTCACTTTTGCATGGATTTTAATTCTAGTCTCGGTTCAGCAAGTGAGCCGACTTGAGAGATAAGCTGATAACTTTAAAATTTTCAAACTGATTCATAGGCACTATAGGTTTTTATCTCCTAACTGTTTGGATGTACGTGTGTGTATTTTTACGTTTTGTGTGTCGATGCATATATTTTTTTATATGCGCAGGATTGCCATTTTTTTATCTCATTTATTTATTTTATTTTGGCTCATTAGCATTTCATCCGTAACAGAGCCGGATTTTAATCGTGTACATGTCACATCTCTATAAATCTATCTAGAAATAGCTCATTACACAGTTGCCATACTAGGCGTAAGAGTATTTCTTCTGTTTTTGCAGCGGACAGCGGAGACAGTTGATATGATCATTGATGTGTTATTAATAGAACAACAGCCCCATGTTTCTTGCAGAGCAGAGCAGTTGTATGGATGAAACGATCTTATTTCGACCGTGGATCGATCTCCATCACTGATGATTGTTGCGTGGATGTAGTTATTCCCTAATAACACAAATATGATTAATTGAGGGCTCTGAGTTTTGAACTCACGACCAATCGCTTACTGAGCGAACGCGCAACCAATGTGGCTACGAATACCCCCTGTTGCCACATTGAATTTTTTTGAAAAAATATGTATACAGGGAAACTTCGATATAACGTCACTCGATATAACGTACACTTTACCTCGATATAACGTACACAATTCCAAAGTGTAAAGGAAAAAAAAATTCAATATTTTTTTCCTGATAAAACAATGAATTATCTGTATTGTGGTGCTAAAACAAGTATTGTACCTTCAATCAATCCAGAAATACAGCTGATTTTGTGATTCCGGATTCAAAATGAATCTAGTTTCAATCAACAGTACGGAGGGAAATATCATGAGAAAGGCTGGCTTCGTTTTCTGATTGAAGTTATTCATTAACTTTACTAAAACAGCAACACAATAATGTATTATAGACTACGTTTGTGAGTACTTTATTATGCTTCGATATAACGTACAATTCGATACAACGTACAATATTGAAAGTGAAATGTACGTTATATCGAAGTTTACCTGTATCTGTATTTTTAGCAAAAAAATAAAACTGTACCGAAAAATAAAGAGAAAGAAAAAAAAAATTATTTAATTTTCTTATTTATGGGTTGTTATATTCGTATCAATTGAACAAAATAAATCATAGACGGTTTTCTCAAAATGCTCTGAATTGTATGATTTTTATACATGCTTTTTTTCCCTTAAATTTTTCGTCAATTTCATCCTTGAAGCTCCTCTTTGAGTCGATACATAGTTCTATAACTGCGGATTCCAACCGATTTCCGGACTTCATTTTGTTGGCATTGTAAAGCGAAAATATTTGCTCAACACACGCTGATGGATGTTATCGAACAATGTGTTATACAAACGACCTTAGCAATGGATACAAAACATTCTCATCACGACATCCAACAGTTGGGACCAAGTTATATCTGAGTCACTCAATTTTGCCCAATAAGATTCGTCTTGAGTATCTTGAATTCGTTTTCCAAATCGTGTCTATTATCTGCTTCAACGAATTGAGGAAATTGGTGCATCAAATCATTAGGGTTTGGTAGCTTGACGAAATTTTGAGGGCTTATCAAGGCCACTGTTCAGATAACCGGACCTCTGAAATCAAATCGCTTTGCAATCTATTTCACTAGTTCAATATAGAAGTCACGACGAATCGATTTGAAGGTCAGTTTCCTAGCTGCATCCAATCCTTTTTCATCTTCTTTTGCATCGATAACAACGTAAACATCCTCAGGCTTCTTCAGAAAGTCTTCAAAATCTTTCACATCAAGGTCACCATCAGCGAATCTTTGCACGTAGCTCTCAAAACCTAAGGTACCCAACATGATCAACAATAACAATAACTTGTCTGATTATTAAGTTCGCAAAATTGAGAACATTCTGATTGAAAAGTACACTCGATGTTATGCGGTAGAACATGATTTGGGAACAGCATAATCGGTTTAGTCATAGGATCATTTAAATGAGTAAATATACGATTGATGGATTGATCATGGCCATACTTAACTTAAAACGAAAAGAATAGTTTAAGCTCTTCAAATCGCTCAAAATTTTGCTTAACAACTGACTGCAACGAAAGCCATCTCGTTGTGTTACGTTCAACATTTTTATAAATCAAGATACTGTATGTATGTAAGTATGCACAGAAATTCAATATTTAAAATTGAGTTTAAACAAAAACTGTAAATTCTGTATCTTTGCTGAAAATCTGTAACTTTGTACAACAGGTTCTGTATCTGAAATTTGGAGAAAAAATTGAAAAATACAGACTATTCTGAATATGGGGCAACCCTGAAATGGATCGTGTACTTATGAAATATCGAGCCAGGATCCATGGTAAGAAGAAAGACTAAAATAATAGCCCATAATCATAGTACATAACGGGTTGTTTTTCTGTTAAATTTTTTGGCACACTGTTTTTGACAATGGTAATATACCTGGATCATAATGGGTTGACGGTGCGTTGGAGTGGGACGAAAACAACAACCTAATATGTGATTCAAATGAGATGAATCCTTGGTGGACGAAATGAAAATTTTTGGGCTTCGACATCAATAAAACATATAAAACCAACAGACAGCTTCAAAAAACACTCTGGTAAGATTGTCCAAAAACTGTAAAAATGGTTCAATAAGGATCTTTATTGATGCTTATGAGCAGTGTTGCCACACGTACAGATTTATCTGGAAAGGTACAGTTTTTTTCGTTATTTTTGCTACAGATTCTGTACGGTACAGAGTACAGATTTTCTTCAAAAAGTACAGATTGATACAGATTTTTTCCGCGGGTGAAATTTCTTACATTTGAACAAACCTACATTAAGGTACATGATTCCTTTTACGCCGTAGTATCGCTTGGTGTGGCAGCTTAAAACTTTAAAAAAAAGAAACATTCAGAAAAAAAACTATGTATAAGCATCATCAAACACACGAATGGCGAATTAAATTTAAATGCTATATTTGTGGTAATTAACTGAGTATTTTTTATGCTAATAAAATGGATTTTTCTCTAAAACGAATATCTTCGATGGTACAGATTTTCTCAAGAAAAAGTACAGATGAGTAAGATGTTTAACCCCTCTTATGAGCAGTGTTTAGAGAAAATTTAGAGAGCTCGTCTACCCTATGAAAAAATGCAACTTGAATAAAAAGTGGAAAGAAAAACAAATACAATCAAATACAAATAACACAAATCGAAACAGTCTATAGGTAAAAACTGTGGGAATAGATCAGGCAAGAACGGATTACTAATTATTTGATTATTAATATAATGGTCAGCTGGCGAATTAATGGTCAGCTGCATCCCAAAAGGAAGTAACCCGTGTCGGGCACACGTACAGAGCATCGAAGACTGCGACATACCAATTATGAGAACACTTGTAATACTAACCTCGAGTCAACCGCCAGTAATCGGTTACATATTACTAACATAGTCTAAGCAAACATTGTCAAAATATTGAACTCCCGGCCCCGTTAGGCTGACGCCATATGAGCCTTCATAAAATATATATTTTGGATAAAAAAAAAATTAATATAATCGATGATTTCGCACGATTGAATGAGTGCATCATCATGCAATTATTTAAAATCGTCCGGTTCTCGGAATACAGAACAAACACGACGAATGATACAACACTTGGAAATAAAAGGGTTGCGGTATGGTCAATTCCATTTCCATGAATCGAACTAAATACTTCTAGGAAATTTAACGTAATCGCGTAGTTCATCGATTTTCCCCCGATAATCACATAAGATGAATTACCTGAACATATAATACATGTATTCGTCACTTATCCTTAATCAATAAATATCACCACATACTTTTTCCATCAGTTCATGCATTTTGTGTTTTGGCAAATTTAAAAAAAACATAATTTAATAGCAGTAAATAGATCGACGCAATGAAATATTGTCACAATCTAGAGGATATACGAGGGCTGTCCGATAAGTACTTAGCCTCATCGTCCGATGGTGTCAGTATCGCAAGAGAGATTACTTATCGAGTAGTACATTCTCGTAAACGGCTACTGTCAAAATTTCAGCCGAATCGGACTCGTAGTTTTGTTTTAATCGTGTGCGGAAGCGGGCGTGTCCTCGAATTCTAGAAAAATGGAAAAAAATGGAAATCCCACCGTCGTCACGGGCAAATTAGTCGAATTGCACTACGAACTGCTGTCCCATCCACTGTATGGTCCAGATTTGGTCCCGTGTGACTTTTTTTTTGTTTCCAAACTTGAAAAAGCCTCTCGCCGGACAGAAATTTGAGCCGAATGAGGAGGTCATCGTCGCCACGTCACCATCGACTCTCTCTTTTGATCATAACTTAGCTACAAACACATTCCAAGCTGTATTTGAAAATTTGGAAGGTGGGTCAGAGCCTCATCTATCGGATTCTATAGCAAACTCAAATTGGAACTTTTTTGCAGTTAAGTTATTAACTGAAGAAAAAGGTGATGAAGAGAAATCGATCAAATTACTTACACCCCTTTCCTTCTAAGCCCATCATATAAATAAGAGAATAATACAGGAAGACAATATATAAGACGAATTTCATGCCAACTCGACTGGCCGTTGGCGGCACCATCTCAGATAGCAGTGAAACGTTGTGGGTGTAAACACATGGGTCTTTTAAGCAACTTTGCATACTTGAAATATTCAAAAATGAATTAGACTACTTTTTGAAAACGGTCAAAAAAGGGCCTGGCCGGGTAAGGGACTAAAAAGTGCCCCCAAATATGTCAAATATTGTATAGTATATCAAATAAGAAATTTTGGCGGTTTTTTTGAACCCCTGTGTGGTTTAACATAGGATCTATAGTAAACTGACCAGACGTCCCGCGTTACGCGGGACAGTCCCGCATTTCAACAGAATGTCCCGCGTAGGATTACGTCCCGCGAAACGTCCCGCATTTGACAAAAGGAACGAAGATGTCCCGCGATATCAATATATTTCAATATTACAATTTGATCATGTTGATTTTATTAAATGGATGAACCTCAAAATAAAACTTTTATTTGTCAGACTGTTCAAGAGCGCTTCCAATGCATTCAACGATTAATACGTTGAGCAGTTTATAATGATTTTTATAAAAGTCCTCTATTGATCCGCAGAGACCAACGTGAGTCAAACGAAAAGTTCATCTTTGGTCCTCTAGCTCGGTCAAGGCTTAACGTGTTAAATGATACGGAAGAACTAGTGTATGCTGGACAGGAAGAGGCAGGATTGTTTGATGAAGTATCGCAAATGAAGCAAATGTTCACCGGAACCTCAATCATGGCTGATGAAAAGATGTATGTCGACATGTTCTTTTATCTTTCCGTGGCTTTGGTAGTCAGATATCTCTCCATTTTGGCCATTCGCTTAAAAGTTTTCTATAGGCCGCAGCTGGGGTATGTTGGAAGGTTGGCAGTCTACGCGACAATGTTTATCTTCAGCCGATCTATTATCCATTCTCCAGTGATCTTTTGACATAATGGGCTGATCCCCGTTTCGGTATAAAGACCACATCACCTTCGCAAGTTTAAGCAAGCACTTCGTACTCGTCCCCCGTTCACCATATGACTCGAAAGAAGAGCGGTTTGGACATTCCCTTCTCGTCTTTCAGAGAAGGACCTTCTTCGAGAACTTGATGTGGATGATATATTCGACGTCATCGCTTACATGGAGAACGTAAAGTACCCGGTCCCCGAACATTCGTTGAATTCTAGCATCAAGCACGTCTCGTCTTCCATTATGAGCATGAAAAGAAGTTTTTCACTTCTTTCGCCGGAAAGAAGTTTTTCACCAGCACCTGAAGCTACTCCTTCTGTGTGATTGCCTGCTGCTCAGATACTGCCGGTCTCGTCTGCCGCTTCCGCATTAAAATATCCATTTTGGCCAGATTCTCCTTCACCGTTTGGCCGGTTGTTTCGATCTCCCGGCTTAAGGAGCGCCAGGAAGAGGATGTTGTAAATACCTGATCGGCTATGTCTGGCAGACACAAAGAGTCTCAGGATGTCCAACTCCTTTGCTGTGGGGTGAAGCTGATAGTATGAAAAAAATCATGAAGTTACTAGTGCTGCTGCTGCTTATCAACAGACTTGAATAATTTTTGTTGTAGGATTAATAAATGTAATATTTAAGGAAAATTGGTTCCATTAAATTATTTTTTGTAGTTTTTTTTCATCGCCATTCGAAAATAGTAGAAAATAGTAACTGGGTATAGACCATAAAACCGTTTGGAACCATTTGCAGAAGATTGGATTCCAATAAAAGCTGGATGTATGGGTGCCACACGAGTTGACGCAAAAAAATCTTTTAGACCGAATCAACGCATGCGATGCTGAAACGGAACGAACTCGATCCATTTTTGAAGAAGATGGTGACTGGTGATGAAAAGTGGATCACGTACGACAACCTAAAGCGAAAAAAAGTCGTGGTCGAAGCGCGGTGAGCCGGCCCAAACCATCGCTAAGCCCGGATTAACGGCCAGGAAGGTTTTGCTGTGTGTTTGGTGGGATTGGAAGGGAATCATCCACTATGAGCTACTCAACTATGGCCAGACCCTCAACTCGGTTCTCTACTGTGAGCAGCTTGACCGTTTGAAGCAGGCGATTGACCAGAAGCGGTCAGAAATGATCAATAGGAATGGTGTTGTTTTCCACCAGGACAACGCTCGGCTTTTGTATCGATCAATATTTTCAAACAATTTTTTCATCAAAAAATCAAATACTAAAAAATTAAATTATTTTTTTTATTTTGAATTGAATTTTAATTTTTTTTTATTTTTATATTCATTACTACTCTGTATTCTAATTTCTTCCTACGTTTTTAGATTGGTTTTCGCTGTACAAGAAAATAATTTAAAAATGAAAAATTATATATATTTTCAGGCATTTCGAAATTTTGTAAAAAAATGAGACCCACTTTTGCTCTAATTTTTTTTAAATGCGTTCGTGTGTTGTTTTTCCACATTAAGCGTAATTTTTTCTTGAAATTTCAAGAGGATTGCGCGAAAAAAAAACTTTTTTGGTCCTATACAATATTTTCTATACCCGGCAAGGCCCTTTGGAAATATAAAAAAATTGTATTTGTACCGCCCAACACTGAAAACAATCACACCTACAAGAAAAGCCGTAGGAACACATTCAAATATGAATTAGAGTAGTACTAAAACTCTAAATCCCAAAAAAAATGTTTTCAAAATTCAATATTTTTTAGTACTTAAATTTTTGGTGAAATTTTTTTGATATTTTTTCTCGATACACCTTAGTGAGATGCACATTCAGTATTTTTCTTTCAAATTTTTATCTCGAAGCTGGCGTGTTAAGCCACATAGGGGTTCCAAAAAAAAAACTGCCAAAATTGCTTATTTAATATCCTATACAATAGTTGCCATACGGCTAGTGATTTGTTTTGAGGGCACTTTTTACTCCCTTACCCGGCCAGGCCCTTTGCACGATTTTTTACTAAAATTATGACTCAAAAACTATAATACCTACAAAATTGTAAACGAAGGATGAAATGAAGGAAATTGTAAAAATTTTCATTTAAAAAAACCAAACATTTTTTTGAAAAATCGCTAAAAAACAGAATTAGGATTAGTTGCAATTTTTCCAAAGAAAACATGAAAAAGTTGTTGTCAGAAAACCTTTTTTCCTGTAAAAGTGCCCATCTTCTGATGTATGGACGACTTTTTTTTTATCCAAAATATATATTTTTATTAAGGCTCATATGGCGTCAACCTGACGGGGCCGGGAGTTCAATATTTCGACAATGTTTGCCTTATAACTATGTTAGTAATATGTAACCGATTACTCGCGGTTGGCTCGAGGTTAGTATTACAAGTGTTTTCGTTATTGTGATGTTGCTGTCTCCAATGCTCTGTACCTGTGCCCGACACGGGATACTTCCTTTTGGGATGCAGCTGACCATTAATCAGCAACGCCCTCTAGTCTGTACCCCATATCTAGCGTGGTGCGTCTTCTCGACTCGAGGAATCTAGGATAGAATGGTCACTAGCCGGCGCAAACATCAGCTCGTGTAGAGTTGTCATGAGCGGTACAACCTTTGGCTACTATGGCTTTAGTATGGACGACTTGTTGGAAATTGAAATGGCTATTCATATTCATATTCTAAAAATTGCGCTTTAGAAAATACGTTTACGTTTACGATATTACGATACAATACTTTTAGAAAAATGAATTCTTATTCTTAAAATATTTTTTTTTCAGCGAAATTTTTTTTCTTAAAAAATTTGATATTTTTTATTTAAATTCAAACAACTTGCTACATTTCATCCTTTGACCAGAATTTATTATTATAAAAAATCAACACCTTTTTTTGGCCCTTTTCAAAAAGTAGTCTTATTCTTTTTTTAATATTTCAAGTATGCAAAGTTGCTTAAAAAACCCATGTGTTTACACCCACAATGTTCCACTGCTATCTGAAATGGTACTGAAACCAGAATCAGCAGTAGGGTGTCTTCGTGGCCAGAGAGTTGCAAAATAATGCAAAATAACTGAAAAACTAAAAAAAACGCCTTTTGTATAATTTCGGAAGCTTTTGTGTCCATGAAAGAAATTTAATAACTTAGCAAGTCTTAGGAATTGACGAGTTGGGATGAAATTCATCATGAGTTACTTTCATGAACACAAAACTTCCGAAATTATACAAAAGCGTTTTTTTTGGTTTTTCAGTTATTTTGCAAAATATGTTTGTTCCAATACCATTTGTGAGATCAATATCCTCTATTTTCAAAGCACATGACTTTTTAAAAAGTCTATTCAATGTTATCTTCCCTCGCATCTGCCTATAACATTATTTACGATAACTTTGCGTTGTTCTGAAATGCGGCGCTATATCAGATGAACGATTTACATAATTTGATTATCTAATAAAATCTAATGTTGCATTTTTTTGTTCATCTACTGCATCCAGCGCGTCTATAATGAAATTCATATGAATTTATTTAGATCGATCGCGCCGGCGAAAATCGATGCCACATTTTTCCACTCCACCAACAATCGTTCCACAAATCAGAGCTTGTTCTAATTTGAGACGTGGCGGCGTTGAAAAGTGGCTAATCAGAAAGTCCTTCGCATTAACCATTCATGCATTCATTCACGAAAATGAGAAGTTCCTCATTCCACAGCAACAAATTTTTAATTAGTGCGCTCAATCGAATCCATCCGAATTGCCCGAATTAACTTTTTGGCGGAATATTCCGAATAACTCGACACGCAAAACACACAGATTTCAGCTTTTAAACACACCTCGTTACGATTTGCTGTCAATGAGCTGCTGGTGGTTTGATTTACGCATCTGTTGTCACCAAATAACACAAGAATTTAAGCTTCGAGGAGATAAAAAACCGTGTCCCCGAGGTAACGCGGGCTAAGGAACCGATGAAAGGCCGCTACCGAAATGAAAAAAAAAAAGAATAAAAAATTTATTGCTTCACTTTGTGTTTTGATGGCGAAAAGTGTTTGTGGTTATGTTTATTCGGCTTGAATGTTCGCCGTTTAAGCTCAAAAAGCACTGGATGTGTGATCTGAGAATGCGTTGTCATCGACAACGAATCAATGCTGCAAATTTCAACCTGACAGGATAATCATCTATCCGATGGCTGTCATAATTCATGGAAACGTGCGGTGGACCATTGCCTAATGTTTTTGATGTCATAGGTAAATTCTGCGTATCCTAAACTCCCGCGGATCGCACACGTAATGTTATGCTGTCCCTACTCAAGAAAATTCCTTCGAGCATTCCCGTTCTGTTTGTGTAAACGTAATTGGACTTGTTTACCAAATTGTGGAATAATTAATTAGATCACGTAGAGCTGTTTTGCCCAATCAGGCAAACAAAATAAAATACGTCGGACTAAAACAAATCGTTTTGTGTGTTTTTGATCCCAACGTTTGAGCCCAAACTGGTAGCTAAATTCCGCGGACTCTGTGGACTATCAATTAATCGAGGGAGCACGTGCAACGTGTTTCATTGCAATTTTCTGGATAACATATTTTCAGTACACTGCTGATATATTGTATGTTGCCTTTTAGAATAAGAATTGGGAATTAGGAATTCATTGGATCAATCAATATGGTTTTCACTCCAAAATATCTACAATCAGAATCAACACAATCAAGCTCCACTCGCCGCTCTTGAATATTAATCGCGAAATATTATTAGTCAGCAAATGAGAAATTAACCCACGCGTTCACGTTATTGTTTCTCGCCCACGACACGGTTCGAAAAAGCCTAAATCGCCTAATTTAGTATTACATCTGTGATCGAATACATCACACTTCGAGTGGCGACAGCATCACTTAACGATAAATCCCTACAATGATTACCTGAGAATCGAGAGATCTGGAATTCGCACACTTAAGCCAAAGACGTCATCCTCAATTAGCCAATAAAGGACGCAGGTCACGTTTCTATAGGCAATTCGAGAGTATAGTGAGACTTTGTTCGATGTATTGGGAACACGAAGGGAATGTAAGACATTTTCCCGAACGTGGAACACAGAGCCTGTGTAATTTGGAAAGAGCTCAGAGCATTATTTTATCGGTTCAGAGAAGACATGGGGCCTGATTCTCGAATACACTGAACTACGTTTTACGAGTTAGTGAAGTGTCGAAGATAATAATGAGTTTTCAGGCAGAATGTGCACTTTTCAAATGAAAATCATTAATGAAAATTAACTTCTTCGTATCAAACTGGTGTTCAATGTGAATGGAAAACTTTGTTTTCTTCATGTGGTATAGAAATTTTATACAAAAATTTGCTCTGAAGATAATTTGATATTATAATGATAAGTTTTAGTGGGAAACTAATTTCATATCCAGATGTCGACACCGTACCGTTGTCATCGCGGATACAATTCCTTCCGTTTCCACCGCGAAGTGTATTCGAAGTGTATTCGAGAATCAGGCCCATGGAAATGGAAATATGGTTAAACATACTGTTATTCTTTAATGTTTTAATGTTAGTTCTTTTTGTTACGGTAATAATGATTAGATATGTGTATTTATCGTGCATGCCTTCAGAATCATAGCAATTATAGATTTCTCACCATGAACCTGGTCTGTTATCCGGTGATGACTGAACGGATCAACGTCGAAAAAAAAGCTGGAAACAATGCTCAGAACCAGGGCTCGGCAAAATCATATTCAACTGAAAATCGCCAAGGGAATATGAAACCATCAACTTTCCCAATCAATTGGAAATGTATTTTTTTGACGTAGGACTACGTCTTTCATTTCTATGCTGGGGTGGAAGTTCAAACTTTCGAAAACGAAAGCGTTACGCCGGAGAACGAGATTTTGAGCGTTAATAGTTCCTAAACAACTAAACGAAATAGTATGTTAAACATTTCATTCGAAAGATAAAATGTCCACGCGTTATATGCTTGTTACTTTTTGATCTAAAAATTTGTTTCAATAGCCCTAAAATTTCTTTCAAAACAGGCTATTGAAATCACACCAATCGGTATATAAGCGAGTGCCGCTCGGAAATCCACTCAGTTATAATTGCGCAATGATTGAGGTACGATCGCTGGAATGGATGGATGTTTCCCTAACACAGATTTCAAAACCATGGAGCCAGAGGAAACCGGTATTGCAAAATAGATGTGAGCAGTGGATACTTTTGTACTCGCTTGCGTGTCAGGAAATTGGAATGTTTCCCTAGCACAGACTTCGATACCATGGAGCCTGAGGGAAATCAACATTGCAAAACAGTTTCAAGCTGCGGGTACTTTTGTACTCGCTTGCGTTTCTGGAAATCGGAATGCTTCCCTAACACAGACTTCAAAATCATGGAGCCAAGGGAAATTGGTATAGCAAATTAGATGCAAGCAGCGGGTATTTTGTATTCGTTTGCATTTTTGCAAATTGGAATGTTTCCCTAACACAGACATATTTGTTTACGAATGCTGCAATCGATCGTCGTTATTGGGAAGCTTGAATTGTTGGGAAGGTGGTCTTATTTTCGCTGTGTAATTCCGAGGAGGAATCCATTCCTTCTCAAGCGTTAATAATCCTGCTCCGGTTCAACGATGATTCCAATTGTCGAGGCTTGGGGAGTGGGTACTATTTGTGCTGGGTATTTCCGAGGAGGAATCGATTCCCCCTTTGAACGTTAAAAATTCTTCTCCGGCTAAACGAAGTGGTATGATAATCACTTTATTTGAAAGATGAAATATTTAGGATTTATATACTTGTTACTTATTGATTGTCATTGAAGCCAACGTTACTCCTACGTCCACCTTGCGGTTATACCAAAGATATAACCCACTTCTAGTTTTTTTACTTAGAACTACGTCTTTCATTGAGGGTGCCAAATCAGAAAACAGGTCACGTTTTTATGAAATAAAGTTAACGTTAATAACTGTTTTTGCCGCGAACGGATTTGGACGATTTACATACCAAACGAATCGGAAATTTCGGAAAGATTTATTTGATATGCTATAAATTACAATAGTCTGGTGTGTAAATGCTTAAAATTCATGAAAACTATAAACGTTTCCATTTTCCCATACATTTGTTCTGCTGATTTGTGAGCTTTTCTACCCGTGTCGTCAATAACGAGCAACTTATGGACGAGCAACGAAGGGGAAATCGTACGATTTAAAGTCTCCATGAACAAAGGAAAAGAAGAAGAACGAAGGTGAATATTTGCCTAGAGTATAAACGTTGGATCTCTCTGAGGCAATCTTAGAGACGAATGAACTCTCAGAGTTTAAAGTCTCTCTAATTCAATATCATCATCAGGCAAACTTTCAGTACCGTTAGAGACGAAGCAATGAACATCGCTTGTTCTACCTTGTTTTGCACTATCACATTTCTTCGATTAGGATTGAGCTGTGAACGCGACAAAACTACTCCCTCGTTTCTGGCATTGCAATCATTGCATCAAACTGACGCCATTGCATTAATATTCTGAGCAACTCAATTGTGTGGGAAATCATCAAGATAGATTATCGTCAGCTCACCAAGAAAATAAATTTTCTGGAATTTTGCCTGTGATTTGGTTTCGCATGACGGTAACAAAACTATCTCCACCAAGGATGACAGCTAAGCTAACCCACGGCTTACAGAGACAAGGCTAGCTACTCCGGATCAGTCATTTTGACGTAGAACTACGTCTTTCATTAAGGGTGCCAAATCAGAAAACAGGTCACGTTTTTATGAAATAAAGTTAACGTTAATAACTATTTTTGCCGCGAACGGATTTTGGCGATTCACATACTAAACGAATCGGAAATTCCGTAAGATTTGTTTAATATGCTATACATTAGAATCCCCTGGTTTGTAAATGGTTAAAATTCATGAAAACTTGAGGCGTTTCCATTTTCCCATACATTCTGTCCATTTGTGTGCTTTCCCGAACAGACCTGTCAATAACGAGCAACTTATCGATGACCAACGGAGGGGAAATCGTAGGATTCAAAGTCCCCATGAACAAAGGAAAAGTAGAAGAATGAAGAGGAATACTTGCCTAGAGTATAAACAGTGGATCTCGCTGAGGCAAACTTTCATTCGGCATCGGACTGTTGAGCAATCCAGTTCACATTGCTTTCGCTGCGCTTCGATCTAAGATTGGACCCCACCAGTGGTAATCCAACTTGGATATCGTCGTTTGGTTTTTCTGTTCGTTTTTCGCGTTATTCGTATCGTGTGTTCTTCTTTCCGCGTCATAAGCGTCATCCAATGATGCACCCGATGTTGGTGCAGTGAAAAGCGCTCGCACTGAACCGAGCCTTCGTGAGTGTGACACCGCATCGCACAACAGCGAAGTAGGCGATTTCGGCGCGTCGGTCGAAAATGTAAACGCCGTTACCCAGGCAGCAACCAAAATCAAGCTCTCCCCGCTTGTGGTGAAGGCGGTCGCTCTTCACAAACTCATCAGCGAATTCACATCGATGGGTGTTACAGCAGAGTACAAGCTTAGTAGCATAATTCAGTCTTTTCCAAGCAGTTAACATTGTTTGTTTTCCGTCATCATAAGGTTGTGCGTCAAAAAAATATTTGGGGAATACCAAGCATCTTGAATGTCTTACTGGAATGTTATTTGGGTTCGCGTGCCAGTTGCAAAACTGCCTTCAGCTAGGATTGCATTAGCGCTATGAAGCATTGCTACTGTTTTCGAGGTTGTTATTAACAAAAAGAGTATATTTCGCTTGTTTAGTCATCGAGAAAGTAAATGTCGTTCTGGAATTTTGTATGTGGTTTCGCTTGCCAGTAGCAAAATTTCCTCCACTAAGGGTGATAGCTGCGCTTCTCTCGAGCATGAGAAAGAAATACAACTTTTTTCGAGGCCAGTAATATTAACAGAAGCGTTTCTTTTGAGAATAGCGCAGAATGATGAGAAGTGTTTTATATTCCTAGTAGTTTCAAGCCACCAATGTATGGCTCTGTATGCATGCTATGGCGAACGCTTGTTTGGCGCTTGGTTTGCGTTGTACGAATGATGCCTAGCGGTGCGATTCCTTTAAGGCAATACTAAATAACATGTAGCATGATATTTGATACTTGCAAGTGTTGTCATTGTTATTGTTTCCATGCGGTGCCAAAGATATATTGATGTAGCTATGAGATGTGGAATAATGGTGCTGGTGCAACATGTATATAATCTAGTCTAGCCGAGTCTATGTCAATTGCGAAAAAGGCAAAAAAAAAGAAAAGCGTTCGAGGTAAATTTTCATTGCATTGACATGAAATAAATTACGTCTTACGATCAGCTGTGTTGTTTTGCGAGGGCAAGAATGAATCATCAATTAATTATCGTCAACATTCTACAATGAAAAAACCATTTCAGAGATTATTCTACTAAGCAGTTGTTTCTAAAATTTCACAGCATTATAGAATAATATCCGAAGGTATGAATAAGCGACTTATATAGAATAACAGCGTTGTTCTACGTCAACAATGCGGTCGTATCTTGGACACAACCTCCTATAATTTTTTTAGTGACGTCATCTGAGTCGTTGAAGTAAACAATGTTTTCTTATTTTTTATTTTTCGTGCTTTGTAAGTTTGTGCGTTGATAATATAGTTGATTATATTTAACACCATGAATAATTTGATAAAACATTTATCCACAAAGAACATAATTCTCGGTTTTTCGGAAAGCGAAAGAATCTTTTTTTTGGTCCGATAATGTCATTTTCATAATTTATACACCCGCTCACAGCGCATTGAACCATTTTCGATTTTCAGGAACCATTTTCAGACATTTCAGGAACATTTACGCGTAAGTCGGAAAACAAAATACAACTGGCGACTGTTTACACTGACAATTCGGATGACGTCATCAAAAAAAAAAAAATTAGTGGGTTATATCTATGATATAACCGCAAGGTTGACGTGGAACTACCTTAGCTTAGCAATCATTCGTTTGTATTGATTAAATTCTTGATTGAATGAAACAGTTTCCAAATTCAATTGAGTTCAATATATTTGCTCTGCGAGTGAAAAAAATGAACAAATGCCGTGTAAAGTCAATTCATTTATTGTGATTGATTGTTCTTCGTTACAAGTAAATTTAATGACGGACCTTTTACGTTTGGTATGATGACTAGAACAAAATATATGTACGGAAGAATTATCAAACGTTTGATGAACCAGCCTAAGGCTGAAAATCTTTCCAATAAAGACAACAAAAAAAAAATTATCAAACGATTATTTTATTTTACATTTCCCTCTGAAGTTTACATCCCAAAAGTGTACATACTTCTCGAATCTCGAATTTGCTTGAAACTGGGAAGTTCATTCGCTTCTAGTGTCTGCACGATTTTCCCAGGTTACTATGTTTAGAAGATCATGTTAGGACAGACATATTCCACTCTGCACAAAGGCAAGCGAGGACAAAAGTACTCGCAGTTTGCATTTATTTGCAGAGCCGATTTCTCCAGAAACCTCGGTTTTGAAGTCTGTGTTAGGGAAACACATTTCAATCGGAACAAAAATACCCCCGATTTGTATGAATTCGCAATGCCGATTTCCCCACGCTCCATGGATTTGAAGTCTGTGTTAGGGAAACACATTCCAGTCGGAACAAAAATACCCCCGACATGCATGAATTCGAAATACCGATTTCTCCAGCCACCTTGGTTTAGAAATCTCTATTAGGGAACACATTTCGGTGGGAACAAAAGGTCCCCTACTTTCGTGTGTTCTTCTTCTTCTTTTTGGCTTAAGGGGTTTAAACTTTTCAGTTCACTCGCCTCTGGGCTCTTTCGTGTGTTTGCAATGCCGATTTCGCTGCTTGGTTTTAAAGTCTGTGTTAGGGAACATTTTTCGATGAGAACAAAAGTCCCCCTACTTTCATGTATTTGCAATGACGATTTCCCCAAGGCTGCTTGGTTTTGATGGCTGTGTTAGGGAAACCGTAAATCGGGCCAATCAAAACGATGCAGTTAGGGCGTTTAGATAACGCCTAATATTTTACAGTTATTCAATTGTTTATCTAATGAAAAACAACATTTTGTTAGTTGCGATAGATGCGTAGAAATATTCCCTATCAAGTGATGCAAACATCTCTCCTATCCAGTACGAAATGTTCGAGCTATAAGCATTCGAAATCTTTCATTTTTTCCTGTATGTTCTGTGTTTAGGTTTTCATTTTACCCTCCATATATTCCGGTTAGACGTAGTCCCACGTCAAAATGTTTACTCGCTAAAGAACTAGCCTTGTCTCTGTAAGCCGTGAGCTAACCGCCAATATTAACACAATATTACAGAACGTGTGTGTAATATCGATATATGGTTATTTGTGTGCGTACGTGGGTGATATGATGTGATAAGATACTCCTTCCCCCTCTCTTAGAGGGGGCTGCCATTCAAATGAAACACAATTTTTTGCATTACTCGGAAATTAATCAATCAAACGAAACCAAAGTTGGCATGTGAAAGTTTTAGGGTGCAATAAATGTTTCTATGATGGTTAGACAGTCCTTCCCCCACTCAAAGGGGGGGCTGCCATACAAATGAAACACAAATTTCTGCATTACTCGAGAATTAATCAAGCAAATGAAACCAAATTTGGCATGTGGAGGTTTTAGGATGCAATAAATGTTTCTATGGTGTTAAGATACTCCTTCCCCCTCTCTTAGAGGGGGCTGCCGTACAAATGAAACACAAATTTTTGCATAACCCGAGAATTAATCAAGCAAATTAAACCAAATTAGGCATATGGAAACTTTAGGTTTCAATGAATGTTTTTATGGTGGTTAGATACCCCTCCCCCTCTTTTAGGGGTGGCTGCCATACAAATAAAACACAAATTTCTGCATTACTCGAGAATTAATCAAGTAAATGGGCGGGACGAAGTTTGCCGGGTTAGCTAGTATATATATATATATATATATATATATATATATATATATATATATATATATATATATATATATATATATATATATATATATATATATATATATATATATATATATATATATATATATAAAAGAATTTATGTCTGTCTGTCTGATTCTTATGGTCGGAAACTACTGAACCGATCGACATGAAAATTTGTATGTAGGAGTTTTTGGGGTCGAGGAAGGTTATAATCAAGGAAATGAAACGAAATTTGGCATGTGAAGGTTTTAGAGTGCAATACATGTTCTTGCTGTGGTTAGACACTCCACCCCTTTCTCTAAAGGGGAGCTGCCATACAAATGAGCTTGAGCTTGAGCTTGGGTAGACTGTACAATTCGTAGTTGCTCTCCGTGATTGACAGGAACCAACCAAACTGCACAACGAACACACAGAATGACGTTTAGGACTAGCATATCATTCTCGTTGTGCAATTTTCGGTGATCCAAGCTTTAAATTGTCAATAACGACGCCGGCCATGTCCTTACAGGCACCAGGGGAAGGGAAGGAATGTTAGTATGATATTCGCCGTCCGAAGACCAGAAGGGTCGCCTCTACAGCGTGTTTCCCAAGCGTTTATCATGGAAGGGATAGTTGTTAGTGGGAAGAGGTAAGAATCTGGATCTACTGTGGTATGTGGTGTTATTAGATATAGGCGAACTATCGACCATTCGACGAAGAAAAAAATGAAAATCTTATAGATCATAACACGCGGCAGAGATTATCTTTAGGAATCCTTTAGGTAGAAAGGAAAACCTGTTAATATGATTGGACTGGCTATATGTTTTGTTATTTTATCACATGTACGTATCTAAATTCAATCGCAACTGCGAAAACTTATTATTGATACACCTGAAAAGGTTATCGAGAGAATTCCTGTGGAACCAATAAAACGGGCGATATATTTCATTATTCATACTGCGTACTCTATCGAACTCTAATAACGATGGCGGGGAGTTATGTTTCGGAAACTTGAGAAGGTAACCGAGAGTACTACATGGATGCAGAACCTGTAATCTGTGCTTATAAACTCAATCTAGTAGCTATACAGAACTCCAATCGTGACAGCATAGATTTATATTTAGGAAACCTGAGAAGGTAACCCAGAAATCTCTTCTAAGACCAATCGATCTGGCGATGTTTCGTTATTTGACGCGCATATGCTTATTGGCTGCCATAGAAATGAAATACAAATTTCTGCATAACTCGAGAACTATTCAAGCAAATGGAACCAAATTTTACATATGGAGGTTTTAGGGAGCAATAAATGTTTTAATAGTGGTTCGACACTCCTCCCCCTCTCTAAAGGGGGGCTCTCATACAAATGTAACACAAATTTCTGCATAACTCGAGAACTAATCAAGCAAATGGAGCCAAATTTGGGATGTGAGGGTTTTTGGGTACAAGAAATGTTTTTATGATGGTATGACATCCCATCCTCCTCTGGAAAGGAAATGGGATCCCACAAAAATAATGCACATTTTTCAGCCAAACATTCCAACCAAACATGACAATTGAAAATTTTCGGAAAACTCTGAAGGAAAATCGAGTTTTCTGTATCAAACATTTATTCCAAGTAACGGAGAAACATGTTATTTGCAAGTAGATGAAAAATCTTGCACGAGAATTGTATCTGAAAATAATCTGATATTATTATGTCAAGTTTTGGTTGAAGTACTGAAATTATAGTAAAATATAGTAAAAAATAGTTTCAAAGAGTACATTAGAGGATCGATCAATGAACGTGCGCTTAGTAAGAAAACGTGGATGTGATAACGAAAAATAAATTTTGGGCGGGACGAAGTTTGCCGGGTCAGCTAGTATTATTATAAAAAAAAATATGGATGGGTTACACCTATGATATAACCGCAAGGTTGACGTAGGACTGCCGTTGGCTTATTAATCAATTGTATTTCTTCAATTAGCAATAATCCCACCTCGGATGATCCTCATTGGGTACGATATCGCCGCTGCGCAGATTGAAATACTGAATGAATGTGATTTACGAATTCAATTGCAAACAAATCTCAATTTAAGCCAATTCATGCATTATGGTAGTAGTTATCGGCAGCAAATAGTTATCAACATTTTGACTAATCATCAAACGGTATGCGTAGAAGTTGAATGAGCTGGCGACATGAAGGGCTATCTTCCAATGCAGTCTTGGATAATCGAGCAAAAGCGTTGCATTTGTACCCACTTTTGTAGACCGTGATAGCAAAACAAATTCTGGACTGTAAAAATGTTTGGGGGTATAAAAGTATTGCCGACTTGAATGTATCTGCAATGCCGATTTTCCCAACTTCTTGGTTTCGGCATCTTTATTGGGAAAACACATTCCGGTTTGCAAAAATGCAAGCGAGTACAAAAGTACTCGTAGTTTGCATCTAATTTGCTATGCCAACATCCCTGGCTACATGGTTTTGAAGTGTGTGTTAGGGAAACATTCCGATTTCCGAAAACGCAAGCGAGTACAAAAGTACCCGCAGCTTGCCTCTATGTTGCAATGTCGTTTTGCCCAGGCTCCATGTTTTTGAAGTATGTGTTAGGGAAACATTCCGATTTCCAGAAACGAAAGCGAGTACAAAAGTACCCGCAGCTTGTCTCTATTTTGCAATGTCGTTTTCCCCAGGCTCCATGGTTTTGAAGTCTGTGTTAGGGAAACATCCATCCATTCCAGCGATCGTACCTCAATCGTTGCGCTATCGTAACTGTGTGGATTTCCGAGCGGCACTCACTTATATACCGATTGGTGTCATTTCAATAACCTGTTTTGAAAGCAATTTTAGGGCTATTGAAACAAGTTTCTGGATCAAAATGTAACAAGCATATAACACGTAGACATTTTATCTTTCTAATGAAGTGTTTATCATACCATTTTGTTCAGTTGTTTAGGAGCTATTAACGCTCAAAATCTCGTTCTCCGGCGTAACGCTTTCGTTTTCGAAACTATGAACTTGCACCCCAGTATAGAAATGAAAGACGTAGTCCTACGTCAAAACCGCAGACAAAAAAAACTTACTAGAGAGAAAACTGATGATCCAAGGAAGTTTTCTATTCGAATGCAAAAGCGTCAAGTAAAGTGACACAGCAGAACCCACACAAACGGCCGCGGGAAATCATGAATTGAAACAACTCTCTGGAAACCATGAATGCAAATATCGATACACAACTGAATCCAAAAAAGTCAAGTTCACGAAAAGTCAATTTTCTCGCCACATATCGAGCTTCGACTGGCTCGACGGGGATCGCCGATAACAATCGGAGTCAACAATGTATCAAGCATTGACAAATTGTGTGCATTTTGAATTCCAGAATGTTAACCAAAACAGGGTTATTAGATACAGAATGATGTTCGCCTTATCACCAGGTGAAGCCGGTTAAATCCAGAAAGCGAAATTCAAAATGTTGCAAATCCTGGAATGTGGCGAATAAACGTGTGATATACCATAACAACGAACACGAGCAGGGGATGAGTCTGAAGCATTTGATTTGCTCTATATCGCCGTTATGAATTGCCTGCGACAAATAGTTTCCTCGCACACGCAACCATTCCCCATCGAACAACACGGATTGGCCACTTTCGAGGTGGAAGACATGGTGTTTTGTCAACATTGTATGGAAGATCCCAAACGTGCGTAAACTCATCGTGTTTGTACCTGAAAACCGAATCGAATCAATTTGAATCAAAATTCAATTGATAGTGTTCGAACGCGTGCCACCCCAATCAACACCCCATAGAGATGACTGAATCGCGTGCTCAATTAATAAAAACACGTTGACCCATCCGCTATCCCCTGTTTTATCATCCACCGGATACAACCAATTTCTGAAAGCGTTATTTTCGCAGCCAACTTCCTGCCACCTGAAATTCTAGGCGCTAACAATGGCTGTAACCCGAACAACCTCGCGCGGCGCTAAATTTGATAACTAATGATCTTTGGACTACGTGACAGCTCCGCAGATTGACTCATCATTCGATTAATAGGATTGGACGCGAGGATGGCACCAATACCGGGCCCCGAGGGTAAATAGTCGATGATGGCGAAAACGTGGGATCCGTTAGCGCATCATTTATCTTTCATGTTGTCTTATTTTTCTCTCCTTTTTTTTTTTCTTGGGTTTCTCATTCGTTTGCATAATATTGATCAATCAATCTACAAAGAAAAAGGATAGGTGGTATGAATTTGTTTCTCCCCCGACCAAACTGCAAGCAAGTCAATGATAGGCGAGCAAATTTATGCGAAGAAAACAAAGTGGAGTGTATACCGAGAAGGTCTCCCACCTTGTTCAAACTGGATGTTTATGTAATTTACAGGGTACTTTGAATCAGAACTTCAAATAAAGCGTAACTTCACTTGAAGCTACGTAGTTTGTTGACAGTCCCGCATATTTAAACACAAAATATAATATTGGTTCACAATTCTTCTGGAACATGGTCGCTATTTATTGAAAAGCAAGCTGCTTGTTTCCAAATCAAAAAGTCTTTGAAATACTGAACATTCTGAACTACCGTTCTGAATCATATTTCGGACACTATGTTCTCATATCTTGAATTGCTTGATGCACTGATGATATAACTATAAAATTAATACCACAATTGCTTCTTTAAAATAATCCCTTGGTTTCACTATCACTTCATTTAAGAATTACATTTGAATTATTTCATAGTAGGAAAAAAATCCATTCAAATTCCAAAATCCACTCATTATCGTTTGTGTTTGACGTTTGCTTAGCGTGAGCACGTAGAATTTACCCCTTCGCCAATATTAAAATTTCTCCCGTGTTTCATCAGTTCTTATCATCGTTAACAGTTTACTGTGACTGCTTGGTAAGTGTTTCGCAGTTGTGTAGCATACTAATTAACCCTAATTCCACATTAACACAAAACATCCTGACCCTCATTCTTCCTCATCCTCAATTCCGCATTCTAACTTATTTCCCATAACCACTTTCCGAATACCATATCTAACAACATATACATTTATGTTGTTATTTTATTTTTTATTTTTTTTTGTTATTTTATTTTTTCAGACAGTCTCAGCTCAATAGAGGCAATCCGCTCAATGAAAGTTGATAAACGCTCATCTTATTTCCTAACAAGAATAAGACATCTATTGAGTGTTTTGGTCGAAAAATTATTCAAGATTACCTTAGCATGGGTTCCCTCTCATTGCTCGATTCCGGGGAATGAGAAAGCGGACTCGCTAGCTAAGGTGGGCGCTTCAGAAGGCTCACTTTTTGAAAGGCAAATTGCTTATAACGATTTTTTTCACATTCCTCGTCAGGACACACTCGTTAGTTGGCAGCGCATGTGGAGTGAAGATGAGTTCGGTCGTTGGTTACACACGATTATCCCTAAGGTTTCGACGAAAGCTTGGTTTAAGGGATTGAATGTCGGTCGTGATTTCATTCGCGTGATATCTCGGCTTATGTCCAATCACTACAACCTAAACGCGCATCTCTATCGCATTGGGCTCGCAGCAAACAATCTTTGTGATTGTGGCGATGGCTACCACGACATCGAGCATATTGTCTGGTCGTGTATCCGGTTCCATGCTGCTCGCTCTCAGCTCTCTAGAGCACTGAGAGCAAAAAGCAGACAATCGGATATCCCCGTCCGGGATATCTTAGGTAGCCGTGATCCTGATCTTCTGCTTCATCTATACCTGTTCCTCAGAAACGCCGATGTCAACGTTTAATGAATTTTCCTTCGTTGTGTCCCTGTTTCGTATCCCTCCTATCCGATCTATAAACTTTTACTTAGTCGCGGCAATACATACACACACTCTTTACAGATACACGGGCCATAGGTTGTGCAGTCCACTGATGATTCAACAAAAGCCAAAGGTTGTACCGCTCATGACAACTCTACACGAGCTGATGATTACGCCGGCTAGTGACCATTCTATCCTGGATTCCTCGAGTCGAGAAAGACGCACCACGCTAGATATGGGGTACAGACTAGGGGGGCGTTGCTGATTAATGGTCAGCTGCATCCCAATAGGAAGTATCCCGTGTCGGGCACAGGTACAGATCATTGAAGACAGCAACATCACAATTACGAAAACACTTGTAATACTAACCTCGAGTCAACCGCGAGTAATCGGTTACATATTACTAACATAGTTATAAGGCAAACATTGTCGAAATATTAAACTCCCGGCCCCGTCAGGTTGACGCCATATGAGCCTTAATAAAAATATATATTTTGGATAAAAAAAAAACCTTTACAGTGACTCAAATCCGTAATCGTACTTCACCATGCAGATCCCTTTTCCCTTCTTTTGAAAGCCGAAACCAAGCTTTCGGAACATTCTATTTAGATAACATAATAGTGTCATATGAGAGTTAAAAGGTTTGCTATCTGTTTTCAGAATAATGGTTTTTATTCCTTTAAAAATGGCGAATGTATGTGCTAATGTAAGAAAATTGACTCAAACTCATAATCGTACGCTGGTTGAAATCTCTACTCGATTTCGAATGCGTTGGCCAATTTCCGAATTCCATCATTAGTATTTTATCCCTTGTTCATTGCAACTATCTTTAGCTGTCTTTAGCCTTATCTACGAGTTTTTTGGTGTATTCAGAAGGTATATTTATCAATTTTTTCATTATGTGGTTTTTCAAATCGTTATTTTCAGAAATTTAATGGTTTCTAAATTTCCTACACATATAACTTCCTTAGTTTTTTACTGTGATAGATGTCGGCAGATTGTGCAGGAATATCAATAGCTTTTGAGTAATTGTAATGTAACCATGTGCGAATGCATATGTCTTGAGCTCTGGGTCATTGTCTTGGCAAAATTTGAATCCTCAATTCTATCCCATTTTGTTGACACTTTGCTTCATGTTTTCCTTCAGGATGATCGAGTTAACATTCTGACCCAATATACCATCGATGAAAACCAAATTCCTCATACATGCACCCTCATATCATCCCTCCACCACCACCATGTTTAAACATTTCTTTTGGATTTTTTTACGTTTAATTCATCGTTAGCATCCTTCATACGAAACGATAACAATCAGAGTCGAAAATATCAAATTAGGACCTATTTGTGGAAATAACATCTTACCAGTAAGACATTGATGTGTTTCATGCTGTTTGGAATAGTCAAATTGGAGTTACTGATCTTTTTTTGCTGAGAAACGGTTTGTCCCTCTGTGCTCGGGCATTCAAGCTGCCCTTCCTAGGCACATTACAAACTTTTTGTTTGCTCAATTTGGTTTTTATCGATGGTGTAATGTATCCGAATGTTTACTTGAACATCCTAAAGGTGTAGTACGTAGCAAAGTGTGAACAAAATGAGATGGAATCGAGGATTCATGTTTTGCCAAGACAATGACCTAGAGCTCAAGACATATGAAGTTCGCACATGGTTACATTACAATTACTTAAAAGTTATTAATATTCCTCCACAATCTTTCGACATCAATCCCAGTAAAAAACTAAGGAATTTATCTATGTAGGAAATTTAGAAACCATTAAATTTAAAAAAATAATGATTTTTAAAACCACATAATGGAAAAATTGATAAATATACCTTCTGGATACACCAAAAGCTCGTAGATAAGGCTAAAGACAGCTAAAGATAGTTGCAATGAACAAGGGATACAATACTAATGATGGAATTCGGAAATTGGCCAACGCATTCGAAATCGAGTAGATATTTCAACCAGCGTACGATTATGAGTTTGAGTCAATTTTCTTACATTAGCACATACATTCGCAATTTTCAGAGAATTAAAAACCACTATTCTGAAAACAGATAGCAAACCTTTTAACTCTCATATGACACTATAATGTTATCTAAATAGAATGTTCCGAAAGCTTGTTTTTGACTTTTAAAAGAAGGGAAAAGAGATCTGCATGGTGGAGTACGATTACGGATTTGAGTCACTGTATATAATCTCCACCTAACACTTTTCGCTTTGTTCCATTCACGCAAGCCCAAAGTACATAGAATAAGAAGGTAGTCTACTCCCTGCTTTGTTAAAGTAGTGGTAGGCAAAGAAAAAAAGGAAAAAAATAGTATTAAACTATCGATCGAATCCATATAAAATCAAACATTTTTTTAATTTTTTAAATTATAACACAAGAACTCAAAATATGTTTCGAAAAAATAAAAATAATGCAAAACCGATAAACAAATGTGTGGAGAGGTTAAATCGAAGCAGTGTCGTTCCCATTCCCGATCCAAGGAGCGAATACATGGGATAGCTGGAAAAATCTCCGATTTGTTTATTTCATTCGAAATTATTCTGTTCCGGCATCGAGGGACGTGGTACTTCAACATTTTGCTGAAATAAACAAAAACTATTCAGTATAAAATCGGTAATAAATCACATAAAACCTTACTTGCAGTGAAAAAGCAGTGCACTATCGTGTTTACCGTCGGCTCGACTTTCGATTTTTTCACTTTTCATGATTTTTAGTACTCTTAAAATCGAGAAATATTGAAAAAACTTCAGAACTTCGAACAATTTGAGGATTTTTTATTACTAACTTTGTTGTGTGTGTAACACATGCGCTCTCCATGTGTATACACAGGAAATATCTCTTACCTTCTATTCTACGTACTTTGACGCAAGTCAAGGAAACGGTGTTGCCACTTGTTTTTTTTCTTCTGGTTTTTTTATTTTTGATCACTGTTATTGTCGTGTTTGTCTTGTGGCATTCACTTGCGTTTCGATGCTCTTAACAAGACTCCCGAAAACCGTCTCGTTTCGAGGATGCCAAATTATTCTGTTACACCTTGCAGTTTATCATTCGCTTCGTTTCAGTTTGTGTTCTTTATTCCCGTAGGTTCTTTCGACGCAGCTTTTATTGCATGCGTGAACTATTTCCGATAACACTGCACTTAATTCTAGTTGTTTTTTTTTTGAGATTTACTCTTCGCTCATCGGGTCTGAGTAAAGTTATAGGCCAAGTTGTATGGGAAGAATTAATTATTTTAAAGAAAATTGAAAACAGTTATTTGAAAGGACCGAAAACACATTGTCGAGATAGTACTCATTAGATGGATAATATTTTTATTTATATTTAGCCAAATTTTCATTGGTCGGAAAAAGGTCTAAGAAAAGTTATAGGCCAAAACCCGTACAACTTGTATGGGTAAAATAAATTAAATTGAAAAACGTTATTTGAAAGGACCTAAAACACATTTTCGAGATAGTACTCATTCGATAAAGAATATTTTTATTTCTCTTCAGCCGAATTTTCATTGGTCCGGAAAGGGTATGAGAAAAGTTATCGGCCAAAACGTTCACGAGTTATACGGGTGAAAGGGTCTGGCTGGGTAAGGAAGTAAAAAGTAAAAAGGAAGTAAAAATGTCTATTGTATAGCAATTTTGACTATTTTTCGAATCCCTATGTAATTCACCATAGAATCTATGGTGAAAAACGTACCTTTCAATGTGTAGTATGCCATTCTCAATTGCTTCGAGATAAAAAAAATTTAAAAAATACTGAATATGCATCTTACTATTATATCGAGACATATAATCAAAAATTGATTCCTAGGAAAATTGAAGTACTAAAAAAAAATTTGAAATATTGATTTTTTTTTTGAGGATTTAGAGATTCAGTACTACTATAATTCGTATTTAAATGTGTTCCTACGCCTTTTCTAGATATGTGTGATTTTTTCAGATAATAATAAGATAATTCTCCTTTATGGTTCACTATAAGAGCTATAATGAAAAAATGAAGTTGCTCACAGTAGAGAACCGAGTTGAGGGTCTGGCCATAGTTGAGCAGCTCATAGTGGATGATTCCCTTCCAATCCCACCAAACACACAGCAAAACCTTCCTGGCGGTCGATCCGAGCTTGGCGATGGTTTGGGTCGACTCACCGCGCTTCGACCACGACTTTTTTCGCTTTAGGTTGTTGTACGTCATCCACTTTTCATCACCAGTCACCATCTTCTTTAAAAATGGTCGAGTTCATTCCGTTTCAGCAGTGCATCGCAGGCGTTGATTCGGTCTAAAAGATTTTTTTGCGTCAACTCGTGTAGAACCCATACATCCAGCTTTTTTTGGAATCCGATCTTCTGCAAATGGTTCCAAATGGTTTTATGGTCTATACCCAGTTCCTGGCCAATCGAGCGAGTGCTCACATGCCGATCTACTTGGATGATTTCAACGACTTTATCGGTTTTCACGACGATTGGCCTACCAGTACGGGGTGTATCTTCGACAGCCACTACACCAGAACGAAATCGATCAAACCAACGCTGTGATGTGCGAATCGTTACAGTATCGGGTCCATAAACTACACAATTTTTTTTTCGGCCGCCTTTGTTGCAGTTTTACCCCGCAGGCAGTAAAAACGTAAAATATGGCGAATTTCTTGCTTGGTGGACTCCATCTTTGATGCGCTATAACTTGAGACTGAATAGGACAATCACAACACTGTCAAAACGACACTTGTAGCACATATTGTCGTCTTTAAATAGCCGTATAGTATGACCTGATGCGATAAATACAACAAAAGATATGTTTGAGTGTTGCCAAATATTGACAATATAGGACATTTTTTCCCCAACCCAATATTTTCAGACATAATTCTCGTTCAAGATTTTCCAACCACTGGAAAATAACATGTTTCTCCGTTACATGTAATAAATTTTTGATACCGAAAATATGATAGAATAAAGAGAGCCTGTTGAGAACGCCCCTTGTCAGCAAGCACACCTCTAAAATATTACCGTGATAGCAACTGACAGATGATGGATGACTGAACACATTTAGCGAGAAGAATATTCTATTAAAAATCCACCTTTTGTTCCAAAGAATTCTTAGAACTGAACTCTAGTGCTCTATGCCTAAATTTATTGTGTTGTATATTTTCATAAAGTGTTTCATACAGAAAACCATATCCACTAAAATTGTGTTTACCAATACAGTGAGTTAAACATTAATAGTTGTAATTAAATCGGAAATACAATCAATTTATTATTGTAACTAGGCTAGGTTAAGTGCTTTGTGCCAAAGCTCATCTCCACATTGTGAATTCTGCTTTGTTCACGGGTTTTGCTCAAATTGATATAAAATTCAATTGTTTCACTCGGGCTAAGCGATAGGAAAATTATAAAACGTGAGTTGAATTGGAAATCATCAAACTGAATTCTAACCTGTAAAATTAATTTTAGGAAATTTTAACGTAAAACACAAATAAATTCGTTGAAAATTTCGGAAACGATTTTCTCTTCGTTGCATAAGCAACATCTTAAAATTTCGTTTTGTCCGGACCAAGTGCATCTCCCGAAATGCAGCGTACGCAGACATCAGAAGATGACAGCATACTTCAAAGCTGCCCGCTCTGTGTATTGCCAGACATCAGCCAAATGGTTAGGTGCGATAAGTGCCGACGAAAGTTTCATTTTTCATGCGTTGGTGTGACCAAAGCGATTGCCAACAACGATTGGAGCTGTCAGGATTGCCACAGCGCCATAATTCCTGCTCCCGTGTCGCAAGAAGCTGTCACACACCCACCAGAGAATTTAACGAATGTCGATTCAACGCCACAGCCAGTAATACCATCTGTAGTCTCGAATTCACAGACGTCAAATATGTCATCATTTTCCTACGGGTTTCCTGGGAGTCAGTTCTACATTCCGCCATGCGGATCCACGCCGTCGATTAGTACGGAATGTCTAAGACCTGCACATTCTGTGCCACAAACGGTGCCAATTATGACAACCGCACCGTCTGCGTCATCATCGCAACCGAATATCGTTTCCCAATTACCGATGGAATTACAACTCCGCTTTTTTGAGGAACAACAAGCTCTTGAAAGAAAACATTTGTTACAACGTTATCAACTGCTGATGGGTGCGCCTTCGGCTGTGACATCGAGTACGTCTATTCCATCGTCTGGATTTTACAGTAGCACAAATACGACAATCCCACCTCAACAACATTCGGAATATCAACCACGACCGACAAATGATTTGCCTCCTAGCGGAATATTTTCTAACCCGCAATCCCAATCCTCACCGGTATACGACCCACTTCACTCTAGAAGACCGGTACAGACCACTGCTAGACCTCAATTACAACCCTCACCAGTATTGTCAGCTCATCCAAACTTTCCATGTGTTAATCCGATCGATCCATTGCAAGGAAGCAGAATCGAAAATGAATCGACTTTGCTCAACAGAAGCCAGATTGCTGCTCGACAAGCTGTGTCAAAGGACCTCCCGGAGTACAACGGTGATCCGGAACAGTGGCCGTTATTCTACGCTACATTCGAGAGCACAACACGTCTTTGTGGCTACACCCTTGAAGAAAACATGATGCGGTTGCAAAAATGTCTCAGGGGCAAGGCCTTGGATGCAGTAAAGTGCCAGCTTCTACACCCGAGGAACCTTGAGAGTGTGTTGGCAACACTCAAAATGTTATTCGGTCGCCCAGAGATAATAGTGCATTCACTAATCCAGAAGGTTCAGCTTTTGCCCGCACCGAATGCTGATAAATTATGTACATTGGTTGATTTCGCCATCGCCGTTAGGAACATGGTGGCAACGATACAAAACTGCAACCTAGAGGAGCATCTTTGCAACATCACTCTTCTGCAAAGTCTTGTGGACCGCCTTCCATCCATGATTCGGCTAAATTGGGCAACATATCGCCAGGGTATACATCGAGCAACGCTCACTGAGTTCAGCGCGTGGCTCTACACACTTGCCGAGGCAGCAAGCACGGTAACGCTTCCGCAAGCCCAAATAGTGTCAGATAAATCTCGGCGTATGAGAAAAGATGACGGTTTTTTGAATGCACATACTGAATCTGCTCCGAAGCGTAAAGAACATGTCAGCGGTTCCCGTTTGGGTAAATGTTTATTTTGTCGAGGAAACTGTGAAGCCGTGGAAGATTGCAAGCAGTTTTTGATACTCGATCATGCATCCCGATGGAATGCGCTCCGCGAATATAAGCTTTGTCGCTGTTGCCTCGGAAAGCATCAGGGTCCGTGTAAGTCAATCAAAGAATGTGGTAAAAAAGGATGTGCGTACAAGCATCACCGATTGTTGCACAACGACGCGAAGGATAAGCCTTCTTTCCCCTCTACATTACACCGCCAGGAGCCAGGCAGTAGTACAAGCAAGCAAGACGTTACTGAGCATACTTGCAACACACATCGAAGCAACAACAAATCTGTGTTGTTTCAGTACATACCCAACAAAGGAACACGAATCAACACTTTCGCCTTCCTCGATTGCGGATCGTCGTTGACGTTGATAGAAGAAGGGCTAGCTTCGGAGTTGCAACTGGAAGGAGAAAGCCATCCACTTTGTTTACGTTGGACTGCTGATACCTGTCGGTACGAAAATTCGGCCATGAGGGTTTCGCTTGAAATATCTGGTGCAAGAAACGGAAAGCCAAAGTATCGTCTTACTGATGTCTACACAGTGAGGAATTTGAATCTGCCATATCAGTCCCTGTCATTCGACGAACTCTGTACGAAGCATAATCATTTGCATGGGATACCGGTGGATTCGTATTCAGATATTAATCGGTATATTAATCGGTATGAATAACATACGTTTTGTAAACCCTTTGGAAAGCCGCGAGGGTGCAGAGCATGAACCAATAGCGTCCAAGACGAGATTGGGGTGGATGGTTTACGGGACGTGTACTGCCGGAAATAAATCGAATCCGAGCATCGCTCCACACAGTTTTCATATGTGTCATCACTCCTTACAAGATGACGCCGAACTGAATTCAGCGGTCAAGGCTCATTTTGCTCTTGAGAATCTGGGAATTTTCAAACCAGAAAAGTTGCTCCTATCGACGGAAGATGAACGTTCCAGTAAAATGATGCGTTCAGTTACAAAATTCGAAAATGGAAGGTGGCGAACAGGGCTACTTTGGAAATTTGATGACATTCGACTCCCCGACAGCAGGCCTATGGCATTGCGACGACACAATTGTCTAATGAAGAGGATGGAACGCGATTTGAGTTTAGCTGCAACACTCAGGGCAAAAATGGACGAGTATATACAAAAAGGTTACGTTCGAAAGCTGTCGTTGGAGGAACTGCAGGAACACAGGGATCGTATTTGGTTCCTGCCAATATTCCCTGTGTTCAACCCAAACAAGCCAAACAAGATTCGAATGGTTTGGGATGCAGCAGCGACGGTGAGAGGAGTCTCGCTTAACACCGTTCTCATGAAAGGACCAGATCTTCTGATAGCATTACCATTTGTACTGTATGGATTTCGTGAGCGCCCAATTGCAGTATGTGGAGATATCGCCGAGATGTTCCTGCGTATACTAATGAGTCCGCTAGATCAACATTGTCAGCGGATTATTTGGTGTGAGCAGGATGGTACGATTGCAGAATATGTTGTAACTGTAATGACGTTTGGCGCTAAATGCTCGCCGAGCTGCGCGCAGTTCGTCATCAATGAGAATGCAGCACGATTCACAGCACAATTTCCAGAAGCCGTTGAAGCCATTAGGAAATGTCATTATGTCGATGACATTTTGGTAAGCGTCGACACCGAAGAGGAAGCGATAAAACTGTCAAAGGACATCCAGCACATCCATCTGCAGGGTTGATTCACTATGAGAAACTGGGTTTCAAATTCTTCTGCTGTTTTACAAGAGCTCGGAGAGCCAGGACAGGTGGAGAAGAATTTAGGTGTGGACAATGAGGCAGTACTGGAGAAGATTCTTGGAATGTGGTGGGACACCAGGACCGACACCTTTCGATACAAACTCTCCACTCAACGTAATCAAGAACTTCTATCCGGCAGTAAGCATCCCACCAAACGAGATGTACTGCGTGTACTGATGTCAGTATATGATCCCCTCGGCTTGATATCACATTACATGATATATCTGAAGCTGCTATTTCAAGAAATTTGGAGGATGGTATCATCATGGGATGACGAAATTGGCGAAAAGCAGTGAACATCGTGAACAGCAGACCGCTGACACATGTTCCTGTCGATGACGAATCATCTCCCGCGTTAACTTTTTGATTGGAGCCTCGAACGGCTCTAAGCCTCTAGTGCCGTACGACGATAGTGCTTTCGTTCTGCGGCAGTCCTGGAAAACATCCCAACTACTCGCCAATTACTTTTGGAAACGCTGGGTTCTTGAGTAAAGGGTGTGTCACATCAAATTGCATCACGGAAAAAACGCTGTAGAAATTTAATTTTTAGGAATTATATCTTCAGCTTTCGCTCATAATCAGATAAGAGTGTATAGATTACGTTGGCCATGCTTCACTGTCAATTTTTCGTAAATTTGGAAAAATGTCGTCGAACGAAAAAGAGCGTCGTGAATTAATCCTGTGCACTCATTTCGAGAATCCGGAGTTGTCACATCGGGACATCGGTAAGATGCTGGGAATCGTCCAATCCACGGTCAGCAGAGTACTAAAACGATACTTCGAGAACCTAACCATCGACCGGAAGGTGAAGACTGGCAAAAATGGATGCTCCGTCAGTGAAAAAGATCACAAGCGCGTAGTTAAGCAGTTTAGACGTGATCCGAGAAGTTCGGTCCGGGATGTCGCCAATGAGCTGAATTTTGCAGCGGGAGGGCCTGCGTACATACAAGGTTCAGAAGGCTCCTAACCGCGACGAAAGGCAAAACATGGTGGGGAAGACGCGAGCCCGGAAGCTGTACACCGAAATGCTGACGAAGCCGCATTGCCTGGTAATGGACGACGAAACCTACGTCAAAGCGGACTTTCGTCAGCTGCCGGGCCTGTTGTTCTTCTCCGCAGAGGACAAATTCAGCGTTCCGGAGGAGATTCGCAAGCAGAAACTATCCAAGTTTGCCAAAAAGTATATGGTGTGGCAAGCGATCTGCTCTTGCGGAAAGCGGAGCGCCCCCTTCGTGATGACCGGCACGGTAAACGGGCAGGTTTACCTTAAGGAGTGCCTACAGAAGCGCTTACTACCACTATTGAAGCAGCACGAGGGCCCGACCATCTTCTGGCCGGATCTCGCTTCGTGCCACTATTCAAAGGACGTGTTGGAGTGGTACGAAGCCAACGGGGTCACCTTCGTGCCAAAGGAAATGAACCCGCCCAACGCGCCGGAGCTTCGCCCAATATTTCTCTATTGGGCGAAGCTCCGGCGCGTTGGGCGTTATGAAGCAGGCCCTCCGGAAGAACCCAAAAGTTGTCAAATCGGAGGCGGACTTCAAGAGAAAATGGATTTCTGTTCAAAAAAAAAAAACCTGACGTTGTACAGAACCTTATGGACGGGGTAAAGAGGAAGGTGCGAGCATACGGGCTTGGGCTCGTAGTATGAATAACAAAAAAATGCCAAAAGTTGTTTAATAGTTTTTATTTTACTGTCTAAAATTTTCAAAAGGATCGGTCTACTGGGCGAATTTCTACAGCGTTTTTTCCGTGATGCAATTTGATGTGACACACCCTTTACACTCCTGTAATTACTCGCAGAGCAAAGTGGTTCCGGCCGGCGAAACCAATTAGGATTGGGGATATCGTTATTGTCGTCGATTCCAGTTTTCCGAGAAATTGTTGGCCTAAGGGCAGAATAATCGCAGTGAAAACATCGAAGGACGGCCAAGTTCGTTCAGCGACGGTTCAGACAGAATCCGGGATCTACGAAAGACCTGCGGTGAAACTGGCGGTGCTGGACATCGGGTCAAACAAGAGTATGCTGGAACAGGCTCCATCTACTGGGGGGGACTGTTGAGAACGTCCCTTGTCAGCAAGCACACCTCTAAAATATTACCGTGATAGCA